>NC_042972.1:2477459-2487459 GCF_901001165.1 Salmo trutta | reverse complement strand
CCGTGATCTGGCAGTGTTACTCCACCTCAAGAATTGTATTTGGCGAAAGGCTCAGCACACGCATACTCAGGCTGACTGGCTCTCATTCAAGCAAATGAGAAATCAGTGCACTCAGGCTATCCGGAAGGCCAAAGTTAGTTACTTTAAGGAGCAGTTCTCTCTCTCTCTCTGTTGGTATAACCCCAAGAAGTTCTAGTAAATGCTTAATTAAAGCCCTGGAGAATAAACCCTCCTCCTCACAGCTGCCCATGTCCCTTAAAGTTGATGATGTGGTTGTTATTGACAAGAAGCACATGGCTGAGCTCTTTAAATCACCACTTCATTAAGTCAGGATTCCTATTTGACTCAGCCATGCCTCCCTGCCCGTCCAACATTTCCTCATCTCCCACCCTTTCTAACACGGCTATCCCGATGCTTCTCCCTCTTTTTCCCCTGCCCCGCTACAAAGTTTCTCCCTGCAGGCAGTCACTGAGTCCGAGGTGCTAAAGGAGCTCCTGAAACTAGACCCCAAAAAACCACCTGGGTCAGATGGTTTAGACCCTTTCTTCTTTAAGGTTGCTGCCTCTATCATCACCAAGCCTATCTCTGACCTTTTTAACCTGTCTCTCCTTTCTGGGAAGGTTCCCATTGCTTGGAAGGCAGCCACGGTTCGTCCATTACTTAGAGCCCTGACCTCATGGAAAACCTTTGCGATGAATTGGTAACGCCAACTGCGAGCCAGGCCTAATCGCCCAACGTCAGTGCCCGACCTAACTAATGCTTTTGTGGCTGAATTGGACGCAAGTCCCTGCAGCAATGTTCCAACATCTAGTGGAAAGCCTTCCCAGAAGAGTGGAGGCTGTTACAGCAGCAAAGAGGGGACCAACTCCATATTAATGCCCATGATTTTGGAATGGGATGTTCAATGAGCAGGTGTCCACATACACTACATGACCAAAAGTACCTTTCATACTGGTTCCAGAGACATACAAATGGTATACAAGCATCCCTTTAAGGTTAGGATTGGGTGGGGGAAAGCTGAACCTAGATTTGTACCTAGTGGTAACACACCTGTAATCAGTGGAAACTTTACCCCAGAGCTAACACAACTGTAATAAGTGGAAATTTTTACCCCAGAGCTAACACACCAGTAATCAGTGGAAACTTTACCCCAGAGCTAACACACCTGTAATCAGTGGAAACTTTACCCCAGAGCTAACACACCTGTAATCAGTGGAAACTTTACCCCAGAGCTAACACACCTGTAATCAGTGGAAACTTTACCCCAGAGCTAACACACCTGTAATCAGTGGAAACTTTACCCCAGAGCTAACACACCTGTAATCAGTGGAAACTTTACCCCAGAGCTAACACACCTGTAATCAGTGGAAACTTTACCCCAGAGCTAACACACCTGTAATCAGTGGAAACTTTACCCCAGAGCTAACACACCTGTAATCAGTGGAAACTTTACCCCAGAGCTAACACACCTGTAATCAGTGGAAACTTTACCCCAGAGCTAACACACCTGTAATAAGTGGAAACTTTACCCCAGAGCTAACACACCTGTAATCAGTGGAAGACAGAGAATGAGAGAAATGACATCACATCTTACAGAAAACAAAGTAGCCATAACACAAACAGACTCTAACACCCAGACAGTAAGCAACACGCTGTGATGTGAAGATCAGGAGGATTTCCTCTCAGTGGCTGTCAGAGAGAGAGAGAGAGAGAGAGACAGAAATCCCCTCAGAAGGGAAGGGTCTGTGTTTCAGTAAGAGCAGGTTAGGGTTAGAAGGGAAGGGTCTGTGTTTCAGTAAGAGCAGGTTAGGGTTAGAAGGGAAGGGTCAGCGGTCTTTAGGGTTAGAAGGGAAGGGTCAGGATGGGGGTCTTTGTTTCACTGTCTGGTTCTAGGTTCTACAATACCCACACCTCCAACATGCTACATTATACACATGCTAGATGTGCTGTATGTCAACGTGCTAAACACACACACACACACACACACACACACACACACACACACACACACACACACACACACACACACTCACACACTGAGAGATGATTAGCTAGCTGTCGCCACATCAAAGATAGATGACATGCTCCCAACCCCAGCCTTGCTACTCTCTCAGGATGGGCGTGTGTGAAAACGCCCTCAAAACATTTGCCCCGTTTCGATTACGGTGTGTTCAGCAGCAGTGATTAGAAACAGGGTTCGAGCCTGAGTTTCATTGTCTGGTTCAAGGGCTCTCCTCTGACCCCATTCTCACACCCCCAACATGGTTAAAACCCACACACACACACATACACACACACACACACACACACACACACACACACACACACAGTCAGAGCCCGTTAGATATTGGATAAAACAGAGTACCATGTGTATTCAGTGCATTGGGAAAGTATTCAGACCTCTTGACTTTTTACACATTCTGTTACGTTACAGCCTTATTCTAAAATGGATTCAATATATTAATTTTTTTCATCAATCTACACACAATACCCAATAATGACAAAGTGAAAAAAAAGTTAAGAAATGTTTGCAAATGTATTCAAAATAAAAAAACTGAAATACCTTATTTACATAAGTATTCAGACTCTTTGCTATGAGATTCTAAATTGAGCTCAGGTGCATCCTGTTTCCATTGATCATCCTTGAGATGTTTCTACAACTTGATTGGAGTCCACCTGTGGTAAATTCAATTGATTGGACATGATTTGGAAAGGCACACACCTGTCTATATAAGGTCCCACAGTTGACAGTACATGTCAGAGCAAAAACCAAGCCATGAGGTCGAAGGAATTGTCCATGGGGCTCCGAGACAGGATTGTGTCGAGGCACAGATCTGGTGAAGGCTACCAAAAAAATGTCTGCAGCATTGAAGATCCCCAAGAACACAGTGGACTCCATCATTCTTAAATGAAGTAACACTTCTTAAAGAAGTTTCGAACCACCAAGACTCTTCCTAGAGCTGGCCGCCCGGCCAAACTGAGCAATCAGGGGAGAAGGGCCTTGGACAGGGCAGTGACCAAGAACCCGATGATGACCAGAGTTCCTCTGTGGAGATGGGAGAACCTTCCAGTGTAACGTTCTGACCAGTAAAGGGGTCATTTGATATTGTAGTTTGGTCAGGACGTGGCAGGGGGTATTTGTTTTGTGGTTCGGGGTGTGTGTTTATATAGAGGGGTGTTTGGTTTGAGTATTCCGGGGTTTTTGGTTTATGTTCTATGTGTCGTATTCTAGGTTCTATCTATGTTGTGTATTTCTTTGTGTTGGCCTGGTATGGCTCTCAATCAGGAACAGCTGTGCATCGTTGTTGCTGATTGAGAGTCATACTTAGGTAGCCTGTTTTCACCTGTCCCTTTGTGGGAAGTTTTATTCGTGCACTGCTATGTTTAGCCTGCAGAACTGTTAGCTGTCGTTCGTGGTTTCGTTTTGTGTGGAGTTCATAATAAAATAAATATAAGCATTCACGTACCCGCTGCATTTTGGTCCACTTCCTACGACAACCGTTACGTCCAGAAGGACAACCATCTCTGCAGCACTCCACCAATCAGGCCTTTATTGTAAAGTGGCCAGAGGGAAGCCACTCCTCACTAAGAGGCACATGACAGCCCACTTGGAGTTTGCAAAAAGGCACCTGAAGACTCTCAGACCATGAGAAACAAAATTCACTGGTCTGATGTAACCAAGATTGAACTCTTTGGCCTGAATGCCAAGCATCACGTTTGGAGGAAACCTGGCACCATCCCTACGGGGAAGCATGGTGGTGGCGGCATCATGCTGTGGGGATCAGCGGCAGGGACTGACTGCTAAATGACTAAAATGTAAATGTATTAAGGCAGGATTAAGGTAGGATTAAGGCAGGAAGTTGGACCTTGGGTGGGAGGAGTCCTAGCTAGACGTGGTATAGTGTTTTGACCACACACATGGACCATAATGTGTTTTCATTGCTGTTATCTATGATTTAAGTTGATCAGATCATTGTTTTGTTAGTTAAAAAAAGGAATATAAATCCTGTTTTGTTGCACCATATCCCTGGATTTTTGTGTAATATGTTTTGCCATTTGGGAACTTTAAATGTGGACTGTATGCATCCAAAACAACCCTGCCTAAGGCTTGGGCATTTTTAAATGGTAAGGAAGGAAGTCTCTCTCTCTCACACACACACACACTCCCCGTCCTGAGGGGCTGTACACATGAATAACATATCCCACAAGGCACTCTATTCCCTATATAGTACACTACTACCCATAGGGCCCTGGTCAAAAGTAGTGCTGTCACGCTCATCGTTAAGATGGGACCAAGGCGCAGCGGCAATGTGAATACGCATCTTCTTTACTTATGAGAAAAACCAAAACAAACACTTAAACAAAACAACGACGAGAAAACAGTCCTGTGAGACATACAGCTACACATGGAACAACTACCCACAAAAACCCATGAAAAAAAACACCCCTACTAAATAGGACCTTCAATTAGAGGCAACGAGGAACAGCTGCCTCCAACTGAAGGTCAAACCCAATAAACTAAACATAGAAATAGAATAACTAGACACAGACATAGAAATAGACTAACATAGAACATTAACCAAAAAAACCCCAAAACACATTAAACAAACACCCCCTGTCACGTCCTGACCAAACTACAATAACAAATAACCTCTTTACTGGTCAGGACGTGACAAGTGCACTATATAGGGAATAGGGCCCTGGTCTAAAGTAGTGCACTATATAGGGAATAGGACCCTGGTCTATAGTAGTGCACTATATAGGGAATAGGGCTCTGGTCTAAAGTAGTGCACTATATAGGGAATAGGGCTCTGGTCTATAGTAGTGCACTATATAGGGAATAGGGCTCTGGTCTAAAGTAGTGCACTATATAGGGAATAGGGCCCTGGTCAAAAGTAGTGCACTATGTAGGGAATAGGGTTCTGGTCAAAAGTAGTGCACTACATAGGGAATATGGCCCTGGTCAAAAGTAGTGCACTACATTGGGAATATGGCCCTGGTCAAAAGTAGTGCACTACATAGGGATTAGGGTGCCATTTGGGACAGGTAGAGATACATACTCATCTCTACCGTGAGACAACAGTAAACACAACTGATACACACAGTAAACAAACAAGGTGTTGGCGTTACAAAGTAATTTCAACCTACAACCTGTAACAACCAACCAGAGGAGTTTCCTGTCCCCCGGTGTGACCAACCAGAGGAGTTTCCTGTCCCCCAGTGTGACCAACCAACCAGAGGAGGTTCCTGTCCCCCAGTGTGACCAACCAGAGGAGTTTCCTGTCCCCCAGTGTGACCAACCAACCAGAGGAGTTTCCTGTCCCCCAGTGTGACCAACCAGAGGAGTTTCCTGTCCCCCGGTGTGACCAACCAACCAGAGGAGTTTCCTGTCCCCCAGTGTGACCAACCAACCAGAGGAGTTTCCTGTCCCCCAGTGTGACCAACCAACCAGAGGAGTTTCCTGTCCCCCAGTGTGACCAAACAGAGGAGTTTCCTGTCCCCCAGTGTGACCAACCAGAGGAGTTTCCTGTCCCCCAGTGTGACCAACCAGAGGAGTTTCCTGTCCCCCAGTGTGACCAACCAACCAGGAGTTTCCTGTCCCCCAGTGTGACCAACCAGAGGAGTTTCCTGTCCCCCAGTGTGACCAACCAGAGGAGTTTCCTGTCCCCCAGTGTGAGCATGGAGCAGCATAGAGTTAGAATGAGTAGAACATGCATCCTCATTCCGGTAGCAAGGCACATGTCCCGCCCCCCTGAGGATCGGTCTCCTTCACTCATCTAGTTCCTGTGTTTGATGTCACCTAAATTCCACTGGATTGTCTGTTTTCCTTTTACTCCTGGCGACTCTTTCATACTCTTGCTTGTGCCTGTCGTTTTTTCCCCCCCGTTAACCTTACGACAGCGGAAATGTTTGTAATGACCTGTCAAACACCTGAAATGGGCTCAATGGAGAGTACATTGGTCTTTCCGCTGCATCTATAAGAACGTTAAAGCTTTGTCAGGGATTTAACGCCTCGACGTTTACATCACCAGAAAGATAAAGTTATTTTGATGGGTGTTATTTTTTGGGGTGGAATTGAAAGAAAAAATTAAAAGTTATAATTTAATACAATTGAAATGTTTACAATATTAGATGCTCTGAAATGAAAGCAACTTCCGGAAAATGAACACTGATTATAGTGATATTATGTCTGAACTCGCAAACAATGTAAAGTATGGTCAGATAGGTGTAATCTATAACCTGTTGATTTTTAAACCGAGGGTGTCCTGCTATCTATCGAGGGTGTCCTGCTATCTACCGAGGGTGTCCTGCTATCTATCGAGGGTGTCCTGCTATCTACCGAGGGTGTCCTGCTATCTATCGAGGGTGGCCTGCTATTTATCGAGGGTGTCCTGCTATTTATCGAGGGTGTCCTGCTATCTATCGAGGGTGTCCTGCTATCTACCGAGGGTGTCCTGCTATCTACCGAGGGTGTCCTGCTATCTACCGAGGGTGTCCTGCTATCTATCGAGGGTGGCCTGCTATTTATCGAGGGTGTCCTGCTATCTATCGAGGGTGTCCTGCTATCTATCGAGGGTGTCCTATTTATCGAGGGTGTCCTGCTATTGAATTATACAACAGAATGTGACAACAGTAATTAATGAGGTGTAGACATCGCAGGTGAGTGCAGGTAGGCCTTGACAAAGCACGTTTTTTTTTTGTGGTTGCAGCCTTGTCCTTTATGTTAATTTACATTTTAGTCATTTAGCAGACGCTCTTATCCAGAGCGACTTACAGTAGTGAATGCATACATTTTTTCCCCCTCCGTACTGGTCCCCCGTGGGAATCGAACCCACAACCCTGGTGTTGCAAACAGCATGCTCTACCAACTGAGCTACAATGTATTCATATATGCAAATACACCCATTGTATTTATGCAAATGAGGCAGTTATAAATTGTATTTATTTTCACACAAAATATAGAAAAATACCTGATACCATGTAAATATGAGAGCATGAAAATATATTTTAATACCCGAATTCCCACCAAAATACCAGAATGATTATTCGTCCGTGCCAAACAACATGTTATGTGCTATAATTCAGGTAATACCTGATGGATTTTTTTTACTCAAAACATTTAGAGTACCTTCATCTATTGTTCAAATTGTTGCATTTATTATATATATATATATAAAAAATACTTTCTTTGTTGTTGTTCTTCTTAACAATTTTGGTGATTGTTGCTACATTCAGGTCAACGATGCCATAACGGATGGGACTGTCAGGTGTGTCACTGTACACTACATGACCAAAAGTATGTGGACACCTGCTCATCAAATATATTCCAAAATCATTTTATAACTCAGTGTTTCCGTTCTGTGAACTTGTGTGGCGGCCTACCACTTTGCGAATTAGCCGTTGTTGCTCCTAGACGTTTCCACTTCACAATAACAGCCCTTACAGTTGACTGGGGCAGCTCTAACAGGGCAGAAATTCTACGAACTGACTTGTTGGCAAGGTGGCATCCTATGACGGTGCCACATTGAAAGTCACTAAGCTCTTGGGGGTAGAGTCCCGTAGGCCAGGGAAACCAGAATGTCACCACACCTCTCAGTGAGATATAGGGAGGCTTGCTGTTTCTGTGTCCCAAATTCCCAATAAAAAGTGCCAAAATTATTTTTACCCCTTTTTCTCCTCAATTTCATTGTATCCAAATTGGTAGTTAGTCTTGTCTCATCACTGCAACTCCCGTACGGACTTGGGAGAGGTGAAGGTCGAGAGCAAAAGGAGACGCAAGAGCGCGATGGGACAAGGACATCCCGGGCCGGGCCAAACCCTCCCCTAACCCGGACGACGCTGGGCCAATTGTGTGACACCCCATAGGTCTCCCGGTCACGGCCGGCTGTGACACAGCCTGGGATCGAACCCGGGTCTGTAGTGACGCAGCTAGCAGCACTACTTGTGACCCACAGTGATAGGATGCAGGAACACCACACACACACACACACACACACACACACACACACACACACACACACACACAGAGACAGAGACACAAAGTGACAATAAGATTCTGCAACACTATTTATACACAAAATCAAAGCAGTATCAAAATGATCTAGAAGGTAGTTTTGGGGTGAAGCCCTCAGCATAGCATTCACACAGTACAAAGTCTGATGAAGAACATCAGTAAAAGACTGAGCAAAAAGGGATTCTTAACATTGTAGCAGCCAGGATAAAAACTACAACTGAAAAGACTACAAACCCCAGAGAACAGCACCGGGCTTAGATGGCCTCCGGCTGCATTCCATTATGAAACATGGCTGCCGTGTATCTGCCCTTAAACACTTGTACCCTGGGCGAATCAGCTCTACACAAGTGCATAGGGGGTAGAGGGAAGTGGTTTTAAGGATTTTGGATGAAAGCCAGCAAGCAGGGTAGAGGCCAAGTGAACTGTACTCAACTATTCACCCTGTACTGTGGGACAGTGGTTCATGAATGGGACGTGGCCGGGGGAGGTGACTACATAGACCTCTGAATGGGACGTGGCCGGGGGAGGGGACGTCATAGACCTCTGAATGGGACGTGGCCGGGGACGTGACTACATAGACCTCTGAATGGGACGTGGCCGGGGGAGGGGACGTCATAGGCCTCTGAATGGGACGTGGCCGGGGGAGGGGACTACATAGACCTCTGAATGGGACGTGGCCGGGGGAGGGGACGTCATAGACCTCTGAATGGGACGTGGCCGGGGGAGGTGACGTCATAGACCTCTGAATGGGACGTGGCCGGGGGAGGTGACGTCATAGACCTCTGAATGGGACGTGGCCGGGGGAGGCGACTACATAGACCTCTGAATGGGACGTGGCCGGTGACTACATAGACCTCTGAATGGGACGTGGCCGGGGGAGGGGACGTCATAGACCTCTGAATGGGACGTGGCCGGGGGAGGGGACGTCATAGACCTCTGAATGGGACGTGGCCGGGCGCACACGGCGGGTGTGTGTGTGTGTAAGTGTGTAGTTGTGTATTTACATTCCCACAAGTCATTTCAATAAACACACATGGTTTGTTTAACTCTCTCTAACTGATATAAGGCAGTCTGTTGGGACTCACACGTTCCCTTCCTCTCCTATCATAACCTCTTGGCTGGTTTTAAAAGGTGAACATAGCAGAGTGGTTAATTAGGTAAAAACATTGATTAAATCAAAATAAATGCTTTTTAAAAACATTAAAACTGGTCATGAAATATAAACTTCTATGCTTTAAGAAAATCCATGCATTCCCCAGTGAGTCGATAAACCTTATTGCTTCCGTTTCACAACGCCTGTATGAGTGTGTGTGTGTGTGTGTGTATGAGTGTGTGTGTGTGTGTATATATATGAGTGTGTGTGTGTTTGTGCGTATATCTGTGTGTGTGTGTGTGCGTATATCTGTGTGTGTGTGTGTGTACGTCTCATAGGGCAGGTGTCTGTGTGTCTGGGACTGTGTGATTGGTTGAGGACTGTATTTTCTTCCTCCTCTTCATCAGAAGGGGATTGGAGGACTCCTCCATGGTCTTGATTTTGACTTGCTCATAGTCCACTCTCATGGTCGCTAAGGCGCTATTCATCTCCTCCTGGGAGACACACAGACAGAAAGTTCATCAGACAACTTTCTGGAACAACATCTCACTGACGTCTCGGTAGGAAGACCATTTTTTATTAAATGTTTTGTTTTTTACCAAGAACACCAGTGGCCCCAAAAAGAGCCTCCCACTGGGTTTGGACCCCCCCCCCCCTCACTGGGTTTGGACCCCCCCCCCCTCACTGGGTTTGGACCCCCCAACTCACTGGGTTTGGACCCCCCCTTCACTGGGTTTGGACCCCCCCCCTCACTGGGTTTGGACCCCCCCCCCTCACTGGGTTTGGACCCCCCCCCCCTCACTGGGTTTGGACCCCCCAACTCACTGGGTTTGGACCCCCCCCCCATCACTGGGTTTGGACCCCCCCCCTCACTGGGTTTGGACCCCCCCCCC
>NC_042972.1:2462459-2474959 GCF_901001165.1 Salmo trutta | reverse complement strand
TTCTTCTTATTGGTGTCCTTTAGTAGTGGTTTCATTGCAGAAATTCGACCATGAAAGACTGATTCACACAGTCTCCTCTGAACAGTTGATGTTGAGATGTGTCTGTTATTTGAACTCTGAAGCATTTATTTGGGCTGTAATCTGAGGCTGGTAACTCTAATGAACTCTGGGTCTTCCTTTCCTGTGGTGGTCCTCATGAGAGCCAGTTTCATCATAGCGCTTGGTGGTTTTTGCGACTGCATTTGAAGAAACTTTTAAAGTTCTTGAAATGTTCCGTATTGACTGACCTTCATGTCTTAAAGTAATGATGGACTGTTGTTTCTCTTTGTACATTTTTTTTAACCTTTTTTTAAAAATGTAACCTTTATTTAACCTTTATTTAACTAGGCAAGTCAGTTATTATTTACAATGACGGCCTACACCAGCCAAACCCGGACGACGCTGGGCCAATTGTGCGCCGTCCTATGGGACTCCCACGGCCGGTTGTGATAGAGCCTGGATTCGAACCAGGGTGTCTGTAGCGACGTCTCTAGCACTGAGATGCAGTGCCTTAGACCGCTGCACCACTCGGGGGCTGTTCTTGCCAGAACATGGACTTGGTCTTTTACCAAATAGGGCTATCTTCTGTATACCACCCCTACCTTGTCACAACACAACTGATTGCCTCAAACACATTAAGGAAAGAAATTCCACAAATGAACTTTTAACAAGGCACACCTATTAACTGAAATGCATTCCAGGTGACTACCTCATGAAGCTGGTTGAGAGAATGCCAAGTGTGCAAAGCTGTCATCAAGGCAAAGGATGGCTACTTTGAAGAATCTCAAATGTAAAATGTATTTGTATTTTTTTAAACACTTTTTTAGTTACTACATGATTCCATATGTGCTGCTACATGATTCCATAGTTTTGATGTCTTCACTATTATTCTAAAATGTAGAAAATAGTAAAAAATAAAGAAAAATTCCATAAAAACATACATGAAATGAGTTGCAAAATGAATAGGACATATAGTCAAGACGTTGACAAGGTTATAAATAATGATTGTTTATTGAAATAATAATTGTTTCCTTCAAACTTTGCTTTCGTCAAAGAATCCTCCATTTGCAGCAATTACAGCCTTGCAGACCTTTGGCATTCTAGTTGTCAATTTGTTGAGGTAATCTGAAGAGATTTCACTCCATGCTTCCTGAAGCACCTCCCACAAG
Source organism: Salmo trutta (assembly GCF_901001165.1). Lineage (NCBI taxonomy): Eukaryota > Metazoa > Chordata > Actinopteri > Salmoniformes > Salmonidae > Salmo > Salmo trutta. The sequence continues at coordinate 2,473,751 of NC_042972.1, read as the reverse complement.
TTGGATTGGCTTGATGGGCACTTCTTACGTACCACACGGTCAAGCTGCTCCCACAACAGCTCAATAGGGTTGAGATCCGGTGACAGTGCTGGCCACTCCATTATAGACAGAACACCAGCTGACTGCTTCTTCCCTAAATAGTTATTGCTTAGTTTGGAGCTGTGCTTTGGGTTATTGTCCTGTTGTAGGAGGAAATTGGCTCCAATTAAGCGCCGTCCACAGGGTATGACATGGCGTTGCAAAATGGAGTGAAAGCCTTCCTTCTTCAAGATCCCTTGTACCCTGTACAAATCTCCCACTTTACCACCACCAAAGCACCCCCAGACCATCACATTGCCTCCACCATGATGACAGATGTAGTTAAGCACTCCTCCAGCATCTTTTCATTTTTTCTGCGTCTCACGAATGTTCTTCTTTGTGATCCGAACACCTCAAACTTATATTTCGTAACACTTTATCCCTTTATATATTATTATATTTATGAGGTCAGAGGTCAGGCTTTGTGCTTCACTACTGCACCATTCCTCCTGCTGATTGTACATTAAAAAGGCGACTCTGGGATGCTGGCCTTCTAGGCAGAGTTCCTCTGTCCAGTGTCAGTGTTCTCTTCGCCCATCTTAATCTTTTCTTTTTATTGGCCAGTTTGGGATATGTCTTTTTCTTTGCACCTCTGTCTAGAAGGCCAGCATCCCGGAGTTGCCTCTTCACTGTTGACGTTGAGACTGGGGTTTTGTGGGTAATATTTAATGTAGCTGCCAGTTGAGGACTTGTGAGGTGTCTGTTTCTCAAACCAGACACTCTAATGTACTTGTCCTCTTGCTCAGTTGTGCACCGGGGCCTCCCACTCCTCTTTCTATTATGGTTAGAGCCAGTTTGTGCTGTTCCGTGAAGGGAGTAGTTCACAGCGTTGCACGAGATCTTCAGTTTCTTGGCAATTTCTCACGTGGAATAGCCTTCATTTCTCAGTACAAGAATAGACTGACGAGTTTCAGAAGAAAGTACTTTGTTTCTGGCCATTTTGAACCTGTAATCAAACACTCAAATGCTGATGCTCCAGATACTCAACTAGACTATAGAAGGCCAGTTTTATTGCTTCTTTAATCAGAACAACAGTTTTCAGCTGTGCTAACATAATTGCAAAAGGGTTTTCTAATGATCAACTAGTCAGGAGTGATGGTTGCTGATAATGGGCCTCTGTACGCCTATGTAGATATTCCATAAAATAATCAGCCGTTTCAAGCTACAATAGTCATTTACGAACTTTAACAATGTCTACACTGTATTTCTGAACAATGTGATGTTTTTTTAAATGGACCAAAAATGTGCTTTTCTTTCAAAAACAAGGACATTTCTAAGTGACCCCAAACTTTTGAACGGTAGTGTATATATTTTGTATTTTACCCCCTTTTCTCCCCAATTTCGTGATATCCAATTGCGATCTTGTTTCATCGCTGCAACTCCCCAACGGGCTCGGGAGAGACTGAGGTGGTGTCATGCGTCCTCTGAAACATGACCCGCCAAACCGTCCTCCTTAACACCTGCCGCTTAACTCGGAAGCCGGCTGCACCAATGGTGTCGGAGGAAACACTGTTCAACTGACGACCAGTCAGCCTGCAGGTGCCCGGCCCGCCACAAGGAGTCGCAAGAGTGCGTTGAGCCAAGTAAAGCCCACCTGGCCAAACCCCTCCCCTAACCCGGACGACGCTGGGCCAATTGTGTGCCGCCCTATGGGACTCCCGCTCACGCCCGGTTGTGACACAGCTTGTGGAATTGCCTTCGGCCCCGATAAGATCATTTTTATAAAACTACACAAAATATTTTTGACCACTAGGAGGCAATGAAGTTCTAACGTTGTCACACAGTAGGCGGAATCTGGAATCTGCTCCAGGCAGGTGACATTTTGTTTTCTCGAAACGTTGACTCTAGTGTTCCTGACCAAAAGCGACTCACAACTCAAAAGTGATGACAGTTCTTCTCCCTACATTCTCTTTTCCCTCCGTTTCTCACAACAGTTCCATCCGATCGTACCTCCCTCCCTCTGCAGAATTGTCTTCCAATAAGAACGTATCCAACTGATGGAATACACTAACCAAACTGTAGACAAGCTACATTCCCGACAAATCACGACAGCTTCATCATTACTTGAAAATGGACTGGTATGATTAAAGTAGGGAAAATATGTTTTCTGTTTAACCAAACATCCTACCGCTCCATGATACAGTCTTATTCTCAGACGGTCCCTCCGCGGATTTTGTGCTGCTATTTTTATTGACTTGGCCAAAGCTTTTGATACGGTAGACCGTTCCATTCTTGTGGGCCGGCTAAGGAGTATTGGTGTCTCTGAGGGGTCTTTGGCCTGGTTTGCTAACTACCTTTCTCAAAGAGTGCAGTGTATAAAGTTAGAAAAATCTGCTGTCTCAGCCACTGCCTGTCATCAAGGGAGTACCCCAAGGCTCAATCCTAGGCCCCACGCTCTTCTCAATTTACATCAACAACACAGCTCAAGCAGTAGGAAGCTCTCTCATCCATTTATATGCAGATGATACAGTCTTATACTCAGCTGGCCCCTCCCCAGAGTTTGTGTTAAAAGCGCTACAACAAAGCTTCTTAGTGTCCAACAAGCTTTCTCTGCCCTTAACCCTGTTCTGAACAGCTCCAAAACAAAGGTCATGTGGTTTGGTAAGAAGAATGCCCCTCTCCCTACCGGTGTTATTACTACCTCTAAGGGTTTAGAGCTGGAGGTAGTCACCTCATACAAGTACTTGGGAGTCTGGCTAGACGGTACACTATCCTTCTCTCAGCACATATCAAAGCTGCAGGCTAAAGTTAAATCTAGACTTGGTTTCCTCTGTCGTAATCGCTCCCCTTTCACCCCAGCTGCCAAACTAACCCTGATTCAGATGACCATCCTACCCATGCTAGATTACAGAGACGTAATTTATAGATTGGCAGGTAAGGGGGCTCTCAAGCGGCTAGATGTTCTTTACCATTCGGCCATCAGATTTGCCACCAATGCTCCTTATAGGACACATCACTGCACTCTTCTGTAAACTGGTCGTCTCTGTACAGTAAAACCAGTCGCAAGACCCACTGGTTGATGCTTATTTATAAAACCCTCTTAGACCTCACTCCCCCTATGGACGAATCAGAATTAGTTGGGTAACATAGATAATTAAGATGTTTTATTAGTATAATATGCTTATTTGAGGTACTTGTCATTAGAAAGTGTCCATTGGACTCTGGTGTCTTTTCAGTTGCACGTCTCCCTTAGCTGGGGCTCAGACACTTGGGGCCCAGAGAGGGGAGAGGTCAGACTTGTCGTCATGGGAATGTGTCTTTACCTATTCTAAAACCATGTGAAGGGATGGCGTGATTAATGGGGAACCAATGACTTGTCTCCACAATGTCGGTGAGCAAGTCACTCCCTCCTTTTCTTTATTGTGGGGAGGATTATGGCAGTAAATGGACCCTTGTATGTCCTCTCTTAGATCTCGCACTTATCCTGTGATAATATATGGCCTAGAGGCTCACTTCCCCCAGTGAGCCTGTCCAGGAGTGGGGTCAAGAGGGGGTTTGCTTGAGATGGGAGTATATTGAGTTGACAATTGATATATGCCATTGGATGAAATGGTGTTTTTGTTCTATACCGTACCAGGGAGGGACGGTTCTAAGGAGACCAGATACTGGGCTATTCAATGAACCAGGTTGACATAGCAGTTATTGTCTCCTGTGCTTTATGGATATCTGTTATACAAAACCTCTTACATCTAGACGTTCCGCTAGCGGAACACCGCTCCAATATCCAATGATAGGGCGTGGCGCGAATTACAAACACGTCAGAAATCCAAAAACTTCCATTTTTCAAACATATGACTATTTTACACCATTTTAAAGACAAGACGCTCCTTTATCTAACCACATTGTCCGATTTCAAAAAGGCTTTACAACGAAAGCAAAACATTTGATTATGTCAGCAGAGTACCCAGCCAGAAATAATCACACACCCATTTTTCAAGCTAGCATATAATGTCCCAAAAACCAAAACCACAGCTAAATGCAGCACTAACCTTTGATGATCTTCATCAGATGACACTCCTAGGACATTATGTTATACAATACATGCATGTTTTGTTCAATCAAGTTCATATTTATATCAAAAAACAGCTTTTTACATTAGCATGTGACGTTCAGAACTAGCATACCCACCGAACACTTCCGGTGAATTTACTAAACGATAAACGTTCACAAAAAAACATAACAATTATTTTAAGAATTATAGATACAGAACTCCTTTATGCAATCGAGGTGTCCAATTTTAAAATAGCTTTTCGGTGAAAGCACATTTTGCAATATTCTGAGTAGATAGCCCGGCCATCCCAGGCTAGCTATTTTGACACCCACCAAGTTTGGCACTCACCAAAGTCAGATTTACTATAAGAAAAGTTTGATTACCTTTGCTGTTCTTTGTCAGAATGCACTCCCAGGACTTCTACTTCAACAACAAATGTTGGTTTGGTTCCAAATAATCCATAGTTATATCCAAATAGCGGCGTTTTGTTTGTGCGTTCAAGACACTATCCGAAGGGTAACGAAGGGTGACGCGCCGGTGCATATCGTGACAAAAAAAATCAAAATATTCCATTACCGTACTTCGAAGCATGTCAAACGCTGTTTAAAGATGTAGTTTAACTCAGACTGGTGTGTTTTTAACTCTCCTCATTTGGTAATGCAGAAATTAGCCACCACAGGGCTCACTCCCCCCTATCTGAGATATCTACTGCAGCCCTCATCCTCCCCATACAACACCCGTTCACTCCCCCCTATCTGAGATATCTACTGCAGCCCTCATCCTCCACATACAACACCCGTTCACTCCCCCCTATCTGAGATATCTACTGCAGCCCTCATCCTCCCCATACAACACCCGTTCACTCCCCCCTATCTGAGATATCTACTGCAGCCCTCATCCTCCACATACAACACCCGTTCACTCCCCCCTATCTGAGATATCTACTGCAGCCCTCATTATCCACATACAACACCCGTTCTGCCAGTCACATTCTGTTAAAGGTCCTCAAAGCACACACATCCCTGGGTCGCTCCTCTTTTCAGTTCGCTGCAGCTAGCGACTGGAACGAGCTGCAACAAACACTCAAACTGGACAGTTTTATCTCAATCTCTTCATTCAAAGATTCAATCATGGACACTCTTACTGACAGTTGTGGCTGCTTTGTGTGATGTATTGTTGTCTCTACCTTCTTGCCCTTTGTGCTGTTGTCTGTGGCCAATAATGTTTGTACTATGTTTTGTGCTGCTACCATGTTGTTGTCATGTTGTGCTGCTACCATATTGTTGTCATGTTGTGTTGCTACCTTGCTGTGTTGTTGTCTTAGGTCTCTCTTTATGTAGTGTTGTGTTGTCTCTCTTGTCGTGATGTGTGTTTTGTCCTATATTTCTATTTATATTTTTTAATCCCAGCCCCCGGTCCCACAGCCTTTTGGTAGGCCGTCATTGAAAAAAATAATTTGTTGTTAACTGACTTGCCTAGTTAAATAAAGATTAAATCAATAAAATCTTTTTTTATCTACACACACAGGGAAAAGAAAACAACCAAATGTGTTACTGAATCTTCTGGTTAACAATGTGTTACTGTGTCTACTGGACACAGGGAGAGACAATGGGACAGAGTGAGAGACAGACAGGGGAGAGAAGAGAGAGAGAGAGAGTCAGGGGAGAGGAGAGAGAGAGGAGAGAAAGAGACAGGGGAGAGAGAAATGAGAGAAAGAGGAGAGAAAGAGAGGGGAGAGGAGAGGAGAGAGAGAGGAGAGAGAGGAGAGAGAGAGAGGAGAGGAGAGGAGAGGAGAGGAGAGGAGAGGAGAGGAGAGAGAGAGAGGAGAGGAGAGGAGAGAGAGAGAGAAACTCACGTTGATCCATGGATGGTTCATGAACTCTGTGATGGTCATTCTCTGTGTGGGCTCGGTCTTCAGCAGGGTCCTGATCAGCTGCTTGGCTACGCAGGCACACACACACACAAAATAGAACTGAGCAAATACTAAAGGTACATTTACATTGTGGAAATGCAGGATGGCGAAGTACACTATGTGAATTACCAAGTACCAGAGCGCCAAGTGTGGACCAAAATATTCCTGAACAGCTTCTACCCCCAAGCCATCAGACTGCTGAACAGCTTCTACCCCCAAGCCATACAAGGACACTATACAAGCCCACTATACAAGCCCACTATACAAGGACACTATACAAGGACGTTATACAAGGCCACTGTACAAGGACACTATACAAGCCCACTATACAAGGACGTTATACAAGGCCACTGTACAAGGACACTGTACAAGGACACTGTACAAGGACACTATAGAAGGACATTTAAGTATAAAAGGCACACTTACCCTCCTCCGATACGTCGGACCACTCTGGGTTAGGAAACTCATATTGTCCCATCCTGATTCTCTTCTTCATCCCAGGAGAGATGGCCAGACCATGGTTAGAGTAGAACGGAGGATAACCACATAACCTGGGGGAGGAGGGGGGAGGAGAGAGATGGCCAGACCATGGTTAGAGTAGAACGGAGGATAACCACATAACCTGGGGGTGAGGGGGGAGGAGAAGAGAGACAGAAGAGAGGAGAGAGAGATGGCCAGACCGTTACAGTAAAACCAAGGTTAGAAGGAAGGAGAGATGAGACTAGAATCATTGAATATTCAGTTTAGAAACACACAACCCGTTTAGGAAACACACAACCCGTTTAGGAAACACACAACCCGCTGAGAAACACACAACCCGTTTAGGAAACACACAACCCGCTGAGAAACACACAACCCGTTAGGAAACACACAACCCGTTTAGGAAACACACAACCCGTTTAGGAAACACACAACCCGTTTAGAAACACACAACCCGTTTAGAAACACACAACCCGCTGAGAAACACACAACCCGCTGAGAAACACACAACCCGCTGAGTAACACACAACCCGTTTAGAAACACACAACCCGCTGAGTAACACACAACCCGTTTAGAAACACACAACCCGCTGAGTAACACACAACCCGTTTAGGAAACACACAACCCGTTTAGGAAACACAAACACACAACCCGCTGAGAAACACATAGGACAGGTAGGAGAGTAAAGGGTTAAACCCTATAATAATGATACAGATATATATAGGAGAGTAAAGGGTTAAACCCCTATAATAATGATACAGATATATATAGGAGAGTAAAGGGTTAAACCCCTATAATAATGATACAGATATATATAGGAGAGTAAAGGGTTAAACCCCTATAATAATGATACAGATATATATAGGAGAGTAAAGGGTTAAACCCCTATAATAATGATACAGATATATATAGGAGAGTAAAGGGTTAAACCCCTATAATAATGATACAGATATATATAGGAGAGTAAAGGGTTAAACCCCTATAATAATGATACAGATATATATAGGAGAGTAAAGGGTTAAACCCCTATAATAATGATATAGATATATATAGGAGAGTAAAGGGTTAAACCCCTATAATAATGATACAGATATATATAGGAGAGTAAAGGGTTAAACCCTATAATAATGATACAGATATATATAGGAGAGTAAAGGGTTAAACCCTATAATAATGATACAGATATATATAGGAGAGTAAAGGGTTAAACCCTATAATAATGATACAGATATATATAGGAGAGTAAAGGGTTAAACCCTATAATAATGATACAGATATATATAGGAGTGTAAAGGGTTAAACCCTATAATAATGATACAGATATATATAGGAGTGTAAAGGGTTAAACCCTATAATAATGATACAGATATATATAGGAGAGTAAAGGGTTAAACCCTATAATAATGATACAGATATATATAGGAGAGTAAAGGGTTAAACCCTATAATAATGATATAGATATATATAGGAGTAAAGGGTTAAACCCCTATAATAATGATATAGATATATATAGGAGTAAAGGGTTAAACCCTATAATAATGATATAGATATATATAGGAGTAAAGGGTTAAACCCTTTAATAATGATATAGATAAAAATAACTTGTTTCAAAAAATTAAAAACTGTTAAAAACTGAAAAGTAGTGGGTGCATACGTATTTACCTCTTTTGCTATGAAGCCCCTAAATAAGATCTGGTGCAACCAATTACCTTCAGAAGTCACATAATTAGTTCAATAAAGTCCACCTGTGTGCAATCTAAGTGTCACATGATCTCAGTATATACAGAGGGGGAAAAAAGTATTTGATCCCCTGCTGATTTTGTATGTTTGCCCACTTACAAAGAAATGATCAGTCTATAATTTTAATGGTAGGTCTATTTGAACAGTGAGAGACAGAATAACAACAAAAAAAATACAGAAAAACACATGTCAAAAATGTTATAAAATAATTTGCATTTTAAATGAGGGAAATAAGTATTTGACCCCTCTGCAAAACATGACTTAGTACTTGGTGGCAAAACCCTTGTTGGCAATCACAGAGGTCAGACGTTTCTTGTGGTTGGCCACCAGGTTTGCACACATCTCAGGAGGGATTTTGTCCCACTCCTCTTTGCAGATCTTCTCCAAGTCATTAAGGTTTCGAGGCTGACGTTTGGCAACTCGAACCTTCAGCTCCCTCCACAGATTTTCTATGGGATTAAGGTCTGGAGACTGGCTAGGCCACTCCAGGACCTTAATGTGCTTCTTCTTGAGCCACTCCTTTGTTGCTTTGGCCGTGTGTTTTGGGTCATTGTCATGCTGGAATACCCATCCACAACGCATTTTCAATGCCCTGGCTGAGGGAAGGAGGTTTTCACCCAAGATTTGACGGTACATGGCCCCCTTTGATGCGGTGAAGTTGTCCTGTTCCCTTAGCAGAAAAACACCCCCAAAGCATAATGTTTCCACCTCCATGTTTGACGATGGAGATGGTGTTCTTGGGGTCATAGGCAGCATTCCTCCTCCTCCAAACACAGCGAGTTGAGTTGATGCCATAGAGCTCCATTTTGGTCTCATCTGACCACAACACTTTCACCCAGTTGTCCTCTGAATCATTCAGATGTTCATTGGCAAACTTCCGACGGGCATGTATATGTATTCTTGAGCAGGGGGACCTTGCGGGCGCTGCAGGATTTCAGTTCTTCACGGCGTAGTGTGTTACCAATTGTTTTCTTGGTGACTATGATCCCAGCTGCCTTGAGATCATTGACAAGATCCTCCTGTGTAGTTCTGGGCTGATTCCTCACAGTTCTCATGATCATTGCAACTCCACAAGGTGAGATCTTGCATGGAGCCCCAGGCCGAGGGAGATTGACAGTTCTTTTGTGTTTCTTCCATTTGCGAATAATCGCACCAACTGTTGTCACCTTTTCACCAAGCTGCTTGGCGATGGTCTTGTAGCCCATTCCAGCCTTGTGTTGGTCTACAATCTTGTCCCTGACATCCTTGGAGAGGTCTTTGGTCTTGGCCATGGTGGAGAGTTTGGAATCTGATTGATTGATTGCTTCTGTGGACAGGTGTCTTTTTTACAGGTAACAAACTGAGATTAGGAGCACTCCCTTTAACTAATCTCAGCTCGTTACCTGTATAAAAGACACCTGGGAGCCAGAAATCTTTCTGATTGAGAGGGGGTCAAATACTTACTTCCCTCATTAAAATGCAAATCAATTTATAACGTTTTTGACATGCGTTTTTCTGGATATTTATGTTGTTATTCTGTCTCTCACTGTTCAAATAAACGTACCATTAAAATTATAGGCTGATCCTTTCTTTGTCAGTGGGCAAACGTACAAAATCAGCAGGGGATCAAATACTTCCCCCCCCCCACTGTCTCAGTATATGTATGTATGTATGTATATAATATATATATATATATATATATATATATATATATATATATATATATATATATATATATATATATATATATATATGTATATGTATATGTATATATATATATATATATATATATATACACATACACACACACCTGTTCTCAAAGGCCCCAGAGTCTGCAACACCACTAAGCAAGGGGCACCACCAAGCAAGCAGCACTATGAAGACCAAGGAGCTCTCCAAACAGGTCAGGGACAAAGTTGTGGAGAAGTACAGATCAGGGTTGGGTTATAAAAAAATATCAGAAACTTTGAACATCACACGGAGCACCATTAAATCCATTATTAAAAAAATGGAAAGAATATGGCACCACAACAAACCTGCCAAGAGAGGCCGCCCACCAAAACTCACGGACCAGGCAAGGAGGGCATTAATCAGAGAGGCAACAAAGAGACCAAAGAAATAACCCTGAAGGAGCTGCAAAGCTCCACAGCGGAGATTGGTGTATCTGTCCATAGGACCACTTTAAACCGTACACTCCACAGAGCTGGGCTTTACAGAAGAGTGGCCAGAAAAAGGCCATTGCTTAAAGAAAAAAAATAAGCAAACATGTTTGGTGTTCGCCAAAAGGCATGTGGGAGACTCCCCAAAAATATGAGAGAAGGTACTCTGGTCAGATGAGACTAAAATTGAGCTTTTTGGCCATCAAGGAAAACGCTATGTCTGGTGCAAAAACCCAACACATCTCATCACCCCGAGAACGCCATCCCCACAGTGGAGCATGGTGGTGGCAGCATCATGCGGTGGGGATGTTTTTCCATCAGCAGGGACTGGGAAACTGGTCAGAATTGAAGGAATGATGGATGGAGCTACATACAGGGAAATTCTTGAGGGAAATCTGGTTCTGTCTTCCAGAGATTTGAGACTGGGACGGAGGTTCACCTTCCAGCAGGACAATGACCCTAAGCATACTGCTAAAGCAATACTCGAGTGGTTTAAGAGGAAACATTTAAATGTCTTGGAATGGCCTAGTTGTAGCCCAGACCTCAATCCAATTGAGAATATGTGGTATGACTTAAAGATTGCTGTACACCAGCAGAACCCATTCAACTTGAAGGAGCTGGAGCAGTGTTGCCTTGAAGAATGGGCAAAAATCCCAGTGGCTAGATGTGCCAAGCTTATAGAGACATACCCCAAGAGACTTGCAGCTGTAATTGCTGCAAAAGGTGTCTCTACAAAGTATTGACTTTTGGGGGGTGAATAGTTATGCACGCTCAAGTTTTCAGTTTTTTTGTCTTATTTCTTGTTTGTTTCACAATATAAAATATCACTTGCCACTGTATGGGGGGGTGGATACTGGGATACTGGGATACTGGGGGGGGGGGGGTATGGGGGTCGGAGTGTAAAGTTAACAGGTTACTTACAGGATGTACATTATGACGCCTAGCGACCACA
>NC_042972.1:2379870-2462359 GCF_901001165.1 Salmo trutta | reverse complement strand
TACAGTAGGACTTTACGATCAGCTTCATTTAACAACATGCTACAGTAGGACTTTTACGATCAGCTTCATTTAACAACATGCTACAGTAGGACTTTACGATCAGCTTCATTTAACAACATGCTACAGTAGGACTTTACGATCAGCTTCATTTAACAACATGCTACAGTAGGACTTTACTATCAGCTTCATTTAACAACATGCTACAGTAGGACTTTACTATCAGCTTCATTTAACAACATGCTACAGTAGGACTTTACGATCAGCTTCATTTAACAACATGCTACTCTGCCGGCCCAGACGGTATCCCTAGCCGTGTCCTCAGAGCACGTGCAGAACGGCTGGCTGGTGTGTTTATGGACATATTAAAGTCTACGTGACCCCAAACTTTTGAAATATATGTATATTTTTTTTAACACTGTTTTGGTTACTACATGATTCCATATGCGTTATTTCATAGTTTTGATGTCTTCACTATTACTCTATGACGCCCCCTCCTACGGGCTCTGTACGACGCCCCCTCCTACGGGCTCTGTACGACGCCCCCTCCTACGGGCTCTGTACGACGCCCCCTCCTACGGGCTCTGTACGACGCCCCCTCCTACGGGCTCTGTACGACGCCCCCTCCTACGGGCTCTCGCAACTTGATTGCACCTCGTGAGGAATATTTATCTCACATAGAAAACACAACAAGCCAACTAAATAGGTCAATTATTCTACTATGGGAGATATCTGGTTTAGTTTAATAACCCCATTACATGGCGAAAATAGCAGCAGTGGAAAGATCCATCCTGAGTGATACAGTAGACTACAACACAGCATAGAGAAAATAAACATATTTAAGAAAACATATAAACCACTGTCTCTCTCGAATTTCCCGCACAATCCTGTCTTTTTTTTTTTATCCCACATTTGTGTATTTGTTAAAATGTAGCGTAGGACCCACCACTCCATGACTATGAGCAGACACTTCCTGCCTTGGTAGAGGTTCTCAAAGACGTCCACGATGCGCACGATGGTGGAGCAGGGCGACGCCCTACCGTGAAGATCCACCTCCCTCCGAGCCTTCGCACAGTCCTGCAGCATCTACACACACACACACACACACACACACACACAGTACACACACACACACCACAGATATCATTAAGAAAAGAAAGCCAGAAAGGCTCAAAAGGATCCCATCTACCGTTTCACTGGTCGATCTACCAGGATGTACCAGGACACCCCCTGGACAGGACACTAGTCTATATCCCGTTTCTGTAGTGAGACAGCTTGGTGTACCAGGACACCCCCTGGACAGGACACTAGTCTATATCCTGTTTCTGTAGTGAGACAGCCTGATGTACCAGGACACCCCCTGGACAGGACACTGGTCGATCTCCTGTTTCTGTAGTGAGACAGCCTGATGTACCAGGACACCCCCAGGACAGGACACTAGTCTATATCCTGTTTCTGTAGTGAGACAGCTTGATGTACCAGGACACCCCCAGGACAGGACACTAGTCGATCTCCTGTTTCTGTAGTGAGACAGCTTGGTGTACCAGGACACCCCCTGGACAGGATACTAGTCGATCTCCTGTTTCTGTAGTGAGACAGCTTGATGTACCAGGACACCCCCAGGACAGGACACTAGTCTATATCCTGTTTCTGTAGTGAGACAGCTTGATGTACCAGGACACCCCCAGGACAGGACACTAGTCTATATCCCGTTTCTGTAGTGAGACAGCTTGATGTACCAGGACACCCCCAGGACAGGACACTAGTCTATATCCTGTTTCTGTAGTGAGACAGCCTGATGTACCAGGACACCCCCAGGACAGGACACTAGTCTATATCCTGTTTCTGTAGTGAGACAGCCTGATGTACCAGGACAGCCCCTGGACAGGACACTAGTCTATATCCTGTTTCTGTAGTGAGACAGCTTGATGTACCAGGATACCCCCAGGACAGGACACTAGTCTATATCCTGTTTCTGTAGTGAGACAGCCTGATGTACCAGGACACCCCCAGGACAGGACACTAGTTTATTGCAGGGTCACATTATCAACAGTACTCTCATTTTATCACACTTAACCCAAACCTCAAGGAGACATCCACATTAACCGTATAACCAAGGTCTGTGGTAATACAGTGTCAGAGATAAATAAATCTGTGTTTGTGGTGTAGTGGCGCCCTCTCTGGGTGGCAGTCATTACAGCTTGGTTACCAGAGTCATTCCACTTTCAAAAAACACCACAAACCATCTCGGATTGTTCTTGTGTCTGTAGTTAGAATGTAGTAATTTTATGTCAAAATGCATAACAAATGAGATTTTGTTTTACTACAATGTAAAAACAATTTAAAAACGGAGCCATGGTGGGGTAAAAAGCTGACTCTTCCAAAATGAAAAATTGATCACTTATTGTGTTTACTTGATAGCTACTTACACAAATAGCTAGCTAGAACAAAGTGTTAATAAGATAAAAATGTATACAGCTGGAGAACAGCAAGGCAATCCTACAATCCTATTGTGCCATCTCAGTGGATACAGGTGGAGAACTGAAATCCCATACCAGGGTTAATAATATATTTATGAGAAAATCCAACAGGCTTTTTTTATATCATTATATCATTAAAAAAAAATATATATATATATTTTGGAGATTATTTTGTTTTCAAATAACGTAAAGTGAGCGAGATAAAGGCCATTCTTGAACATGGGGTGAGACATTGTTACTAATATGTAAATAAAGTCAGTTTGTTATTATTTAGAGTCGCCACATGGCTCCCAGTCGCGGCCAGCACGGGTATTGAACCAGCATCTGTAGCAGGGCGGTTTGCACGGCCATGCAGTGTCTTAGATCGCTGCGCCACTCGGGCGCTGTACAACATGACTGGTCGGGAGTAGGCTACAGTACTGCAGTAAGAGCAAAATAATCCTAACATTTCCACACCTTAATTGTAGTCTAAGTTTCTCTTAGAATAAAAACCTTAGTGTAACAACAGTTTTAGTAAGTAACACTGAAGTCGTGCACAATTATCAGTTTCTATTCGGTTTGTCGCCTATTCATTGTCAGTTAGAGACACAGTAGCACCTTGGGATCTAAAAGCATAATCAGTGCTCTAACTCCCCCTTGTGGTGGTCTGGATCAATGAATCAGTGACGCAGGGTACCGTACTAAACCACAAATTACCTCCAAGTCCCGCAGCATAACCACAGAGCATTCGGAAAGTATTCAGACCCCTTGACTTTTCTCACCTTTTGTTACGTTTACAGTAGTGCTGTGGCGGTCACGAAATTTCGTCAGATGGTGATTACAATGCAAATAACTGGGTCAGTCTCACGGTAATTGACCGTTAATTAACATAAACACATTTAACATCTCCTGGCAAGCCACTGATGCAGACCTTTGGAAAAATCTACATTTAAAAAAAAAAAAAAATGTAAATGAAAAAATGAAAATGTAGCCTATTTCAAAAGAACAGAATAGCATCCTCTGAGTTGTCCTTGTGTTAGGTCCTGATCTGCTCTACTATCCCACATAGTACAAAACTCATCCTATTCTATTCTGTGCGAGAAATAAATATTCCAAACATAGTCTGGGACAGATTGATCCCAAATGAATACAACCACTAGCATCCCAAAAAACATTTTTTTTTACGCAATGTGGCAGATGCAACAGATCAGAACGTTAAACTTAAAATGTTGATAAACATGGCAGTAGACTGTAAGCGCAAAATGTTCCATTAGCGGAAAACACCATTATGAAAAGTGACCGCAAAGGTGATTATGCTTTTATTATAAAAAAAAGGGCAATTTTTAATGGTGAATAATTACCTTCCTTTCAAACTTGAAACTCACGCTCTGCTTATGTATCCCAGTTAGGCTCTAAACCCCTTGTAAAATGGATTAATGTGCTTAATTCAAATCAAATTTTATTGGTCACATGTTTAGCAGATGTTATTGCGGGTGTAGTGAAATACTTGTGTTTCTAGCTCCGAAAGTGCAGTAATATCTTTCAGGTTATGTCGATATAGGACTCGTTTTACTGTGGATATAGATACTTTTGTACCTGTTTCCTCCAGCATCTTCACAAGGTCCTTTGCTGTTGTTCTGGGATTGATTTGCACTTTTCGCACCAAAGTACGTTCATCTCTAGGAGACAGAATGCGTCTCCTTCCTGAGCGGTATGACGGCTGCGTGGTCCCATGGTGTTTATACTTGCGTACTATTGTTTGTACAGATGAACGTGGTACCTTCAGGCGTTTGGAAATTGCTCCCAAGGATGAACCAGACTTGTGGAGGTTTACAATTTGTTTTCTGAGGTCTTGGCTGATTTCTTTTGATTTTCCCATGATGTCAAGCAAAGAGGCACTGAGTTTGAAGGTAGGCTTTGAAAGACATCCACAGGTACACCTCCAATTGACACAAATTATGTCAATTAGCCTATCAGAAGCTTCTAAAGCCATGGCATCATTTTCTGGAATTTTCCAAGCTGTTTAACTTTTTGGTGACAGGGGGCAGTATTCGGAAAATGTACAATGCTATTTTCTGATTTTAGTTGACTCCAAAATGGCGGGTATCTGTGTTGTTGTTGTACTCAGATTATTGCAAAGTGTGCTTTCGCTGTAAGTTTTTCTTAAATCTGACACAGTGGTTGCATTAAGGAGAAGTGTATCGATAATTCTTTGAATAACAGTTTAATATTTTATCAACGTTTATGATGAGTATTTCTGTAAATTGATGTGCTCATTCACCGGAAGTTTTGGGAGGCTAAACATTTCTGAACATTACACGCCAATGTAAAATGGGATTTCGGATATAAATATGAACTTTATCGAGCAAAACATACATGTATTGTGTAACATGAAGTCCTATTAGTGCCATCTGATGAAGATCATCAAAGGTTAGTGATTAATTTTAGCTGTATTTCTGGTTTTTGTGACGCCTCTCCTTGCTTGGAAAATGGCTGTGTGGTTTTTCCTTGTCTCGGCTCTGTCCTAACAATCTAATGTTATGCTTTCGCCGTAAAGCCTTTTTGAAATCGGACAATGTGATTGGATTAACGAGAAGTGTATCTTTAAAATGGGATAAAATAGTTGTATGTTTGAGAAATTTGAATGATGAGATTTTTGTTGTTTTGAATTTGCCGCCCTGCTATTTCACTGGCTGTTGAATAGTGTGTCCCGCGGGTGAGATGCTAGCATCCCACATACCCCAGAGAGGTTAAAGACACAGTCAACTTAGTGTATGTAAATTTATGACCCACTGGAATTGTGATATATTATTCAATTTATAATTCACTGTGTCTGTAAACAATCGTTGGAAAAATGACTTGTGTCATACACAAAGTAGATATCAAACAAGAAGTCGGTTAGGACAACAAGAAATTTGTGGAGTGGTTGAAAAACTAGTTTTAATGACTCCAACCTAAGTGTATGTAAACTTCCCACTTCAACTGTATATATAAATAAATACATAATATGTCCCGCGGGTGAGACGCTAGCATCCCACATACACTAAATTGACTGTGCCTTTAACCTCTCTGGGGCATGTAAATTTATGACCCACTGGAATTGTGATACAGTGAATTATAAATTAAATAATCTGTCTGTAAACAATTGTTGGAAAAATGACTTAATGTCATGCACAAAGTTGATGTCCAAACCGACTTCTTGTTTGATAACAAGAAACTTGTGGAGTGGTTGAAAAACTAGTTTTAATGACTCCAACCTAAGTGTATGTAAACTTCCGACTTCAACTGTATATATAAATAAATACATAAAATAAAACTACATGGCCAAAAGTATGTGGACACCTGCTCGTTGAACACCTCATTCCAAAATCATGGGCATTAATATGTAGTTGGTCCCCTCTTTGCTGCTATAACAGCCTCCACTCTTCTGGGAAGGCTTTCCACTAGATGTTGGAACATTGCTGTGGGGACTTGCTTCCATTCAACCACAAAAGCATTCGTGAGGTCAGGTACTGGTGTTGGGCGATTAGGGCCTGGCTCGCAGACGGTGTTCCAAATCATCCCAAAGGTGTTCGATGGTGTCGAGGTCAGGGCTCTGTACATGCCAGTCAAGTTCTTTCACACCGATCGACAAACAATTTCTGTATGAACCTCGCTTTGTGCATGGGGGAATTGTCATGCTGAAACAGGAAAGGACCTTCCCCAAATTGTTGACACAAAGTTGGAAGCACAGAATCATCTAGAATGTCATTGTATGCTGTAGTGTTAAGATTTCCCTTCACTGGAACTAAGAGGCTCAAACCATGAAAAACAGCCCCAGACCATTATTCCTCTTCCACCAAACTTTACAGTTGGCCAGATTCGTCCATCGGACTGCCAGATGGTGAAGCGTGATTTATCACTCCAGAGAACGCGTTCCCACTGCTCCAGAGTCCAATGGCGGCGAGCGTTACACCACTCCAGCAGACGTTTGGCATTGCGCATACTGATCTTAGGCTTGTGTGCGGCTGCTCGACCATGGAAACCCATTTCATGAATCTCCCGACGAACAGTTCTTGTGTTGACGTTGCTTCCAGAGGCAGTTGAACTCGGTAGTGAGTTTTGCAACCGAGGACAGGGGATATTGATGTTCTACGCGCATCAGCACTTGGCGGTCCCGTTCTGTGAGCTTGTGCGGCCTACCAATTCGCGGTTGAGCCGTTGTTGCTCCTTTGAAGGGGTGTCCACATACATTTGTGTATATATCATTTTCAAAAAAATCCTAAAGATCTGTACCTCTGTGTCCTACGGCCCTGCACACACACACACGCTAAATCAGTTAAACTGGGCATGTGCGGTGTGTACATGTGTGTGTGTTAAGGCCACATTTTTTCCTAATCAACCCATCCAAATGTTGGTACATCTGCTGTTGAAGTACAGTACAAAAACCTGGTCCTTCATTATTTTGGTCATGTTGCTACAGACACGACCCAGTCGTTAATTCTTTTTGCATAGTTGCTAGAGAAGTTTAGCAACCAAATTAACGCTTGTGCAACTATGGGGAAAAACAGACGTGGTTGGCTTAGGATTGTTGACATGTAAAACTATATTTAGTGTCCAAATGTTTATTGAAAACATAAATACATTTGCACAATGAGAAATGTTTGTCTCTCAAATACATTTTTACAGTCGTCATTGACATGACGACAGTCAAAACACCTCAAAACAAGACATGGTAACAATAACAAGACACAACGAACTGAAACCAGACACCTACCATTCCCCACAAGGCAGCTTCTTGTCATTGTTGCTAGCTATCTGACTGTTCAGAATCACAACAATGCACACCTTCTGGCCAAAGGTCCACCCACTTGTGAGCCAGGCCCAGCCAATCAGAATTAGTTTTTCCAAAAGGGCTTTATTACAGACAGAAATACTCCAAAGTTCCATCAGCTGTCCAGGTGGCTGGGCCGGCAGGTGAAGAAGCCGGATGTGGAGGTCCTGGGCTGGCGTGGTTACACGTGGTCTGCGGTTGTGAGGCCGGTTGGACGTACTGCCATACTCTCAACAACAACAAAAAAACATTGGAGACGGCTTATGGTAGAGAATTGAACACAAAAAGAAGACACCCCCGCACACTGCTCTGGCTAGGATGATCCAATCAGGGTCTGGAGTACCACGATGAGGATGATCCAATCAGGACCCGGAGGTCTGGAGTACCACGATGAGGATGATCCAATCAGGACCCGGAGATCTGGAGTACCACGATGAGGATGATCCAATCAGGACCCAGTTTGTATTATTTTTGGTGGGAGTATGAGAGATATGGTCAAAGAGTAGCTAATACTGACAATCAAGGTAAGAACAGATATTGCTATAACGTTCTACTACTTATTAATGAATTAATTATTAACATCACCTTTCTCGAATATTCAAATGGAAGGAAGTGGTCATATAATTAAATTCTCTGAGATTTGAGTGTCACTGTTGACAACTTTCTGGAATTTGAAGGATGGGCCATGTGAAGGAAACCCTATACCCACCCATCAGACACACCTGGCTAACTTGACGAGTCCTGTAATCACCCCTCAGCCACACCTGGCTAACTTGATGAGTCCTGTAATCACCCCCCCCCCCCCCCCCCCCCCCCCCAGACACACCTGGCTAACTTGACGAGTCCTGTAATCACCCCCCCAGACACACCTGGCTAACTTGACGAGTCCTGTAATCACCCCCCCAGACACACCTGGCTAACTTGACGAGTCCTGTAATCCCCCCCCCCCCCAGACACACCTGGCTAACTTGACGAGTCCTGTAATCACCCCCCCCCCCCCAGACACACCTGGCTAACTTGATGAGTCCTGTAATCACCCCCCCACCCCCAGACACACCTGGCTAACTTGATGAGTCCTGTAATCACCCCCCCAGACACACCTGGCTAACTTAATGAGTCCTGTAATCACCCCCCCAGACACACCTGGCTAACTTAATGAGTCCTGTAATCACCCCCCCAGACACACCTGGCTAACTTAATGAGTCCTGTAATCACCCCTCAGCCACACCTGGCTAACTTGATGAGTCCTGTAATCACCCCCCCCCCCACCCCCAGACACACCTGGCTAACTTAATGAGTCCTGTAATCACCCCCCCCAGACACACCTGGCTAACTTGACGAGTCCTGTAATCCCCCCCCCCCAGACACACCTGGCTAACTTGACGAGTCCTGTAATCACCCCCCCCCCCCCCCCCCCCAGACACACCTGGCTAACTTGATGAGTCCTGTAATCACCCCCCCACCCCCAGACACACCTGGCTAACTTGATGAGTCCTGTAATCACCCCCCCAGACACACCTGGCTAACTTGATGAGTCCTGTAATCACCCCCCCCCCCCCCCCCCCCAGACACACCTGGCTAACTTGATGAGTCCTGTAATCATCTGTTGAAGTGGAGTCTTTTGTTTAGACACGTAGCTAGCTAGCTAAACAATGAACCTAACGGTGCTTTCAAGACAACTGGGGAACTTGGAGAAATACGAGGTCAAATCATGACGTCAGTGATCTTCCGGTCGGAAAGTCGCGGCTCCGGTACACGAGTTGGAATATCGAGTTGGACGACTGTTCGAAACTATTTTTCCCAGTCGGAGCTGGAGTTCACAGTTGTCTTGAACGCACTGAAGTCAGAGATTACCGAGTTCCCAATTCCGAGTTTTCAGTTATTTTGAACGCAGAAATAATCCCAACCCATACTACTAGCAACACAAACTGATTGTCATAGCTAGCCACCATGCATGAAACTACAGGTAGCTAAAGCTAACCAACTACTGTAGGTTCAATGTTAGCTAGCTAGCTAACATTAGGCTACAACTAGCAATGCAAATTGATTTCTGAGATACACGAATCATACACGTAATTTTTGCTAGTGAGCCAGCCAGCTAAAGTTAGCTAGCTAGCTAACAGTACCCTTTAACTTGCAATGAAAATGACATTGACTAAATTAGAAACGTATAATATCTGAAAATGTAGCTAGCTAGACTCTCTTACCAGTATAAATGGATGAACACTTCTCCCTCTCTGTCACAGATGCCGTGGTTGCCCTTAGTTTGAAGATGTAATCCGGAGACAGGTGTTATATACAACAAACAGCCTTCTGTGCTCTCTTTCAACTCCCCCCCCCCAATATTTGCAATCAAACGTCAGAATTCTTTGCCAAAAAGCATATTTTACAATCAAATGCCTCTCCTGTGAAGTTCCTGAAATGAGTCACAATTATTTGAATGATTCAATGGATGTTTTGTGCACAAAGGTGATGACTAAAGTGTCTTATTAGGAATTTTCAAATGTGACTTCTCTACGTGGCCGTCTATGGTAATTGTCTTTCTGGGCCGAGCGTCAGTTAAACTGAAGTACCAAAACAAAAAAACTGTAGGAGCAGTCAAAACTGTGTTTCTAGACGGAACCCCGCCCCCTTCGAGAAAAGAGTGGGGGGGAGGGGGAAACTCACTTAAACATGTATTGGCCAATCAAAACCTAATATTGACACCAGCTTTTGTCACGTTTATAATACTGTCCTCCAACTGTTTGAACAACATAGCCTGTTAACTCTGTTTAGATCAGAGGTCACCATCCTTTTCTGAGTTAAGATCACTTTGAGTCAAAATGCAAGCCGAGATTCTACTGCTCAGATATATCTTTTTTTAATTACTTAAATAACATAAGCCTATGCAACATTAACAAATTAAAAACAGTTCTGTAGCAATGAGGTTTGTACAGTAGTAGGCTGTAGGCCCAATACATTATCACTGCATATTGGCTATGCTTGAATTGCCCTGCCAATGTTGTTCTTCTCAGACCATATAGAAATTATATTAAAACATTTTAGGTAAATTATTACACTGGTAATATATAATATGTTGTTTTACTTATGAGTGACTGATGGCCTGCATCTGATGGTCAGTCTGAGGGGAGGGAGAGAGCTGTGGTGAGGCTGCCTCACTCCCTGGCGCTAAGTCAGCTGAATCAATTACCTATTGCCAACAGCACAAAACAGATAATAGGAACGCTAGGCTTCATCATTGTTTTTTTTGTTTTTTTTTACAGAAATGTTTGGTGATCGACTAGGAATGCCTTGGACAACCAGTCGATGGCGATTGCCCAGTTGGTGACCACTGGTTTAGAGGTTCAAATCAAGGGGCCTACCTGGATAAGATGATTATTTCTCAGAATGAGTTGCCAATTCCTGATATACATATTTCTATGTCCGTTGCACACTACCATCCCTACCTAGGCCTGTAGAACTTCCATTGCTCTTTCACACCGAGGATTGGTCATTATTGAGGGGGGAGATTGTTGAAAAGTTTTTTCCAAATAGCTTGTGAGTTACTTTAGTTTTAAAAAGGCTAGGGGGCAGTATTTTGACGTCCGGATGAAAAGCGTGCCCAAAGTAAACTGCCTGCTACTCAGGCCCAGAAGCTAGGATATGCATATTATTTGTAGATTTGGATAGAAAACACTCTGAAGTTTCTAAAATTGTTTGAATAATGTCTGTGAGTATAACAGAACGGATTTGGCAGGCGAAACCTCGAGCACAATCCATCCAAGGAAACATTTTTTGGAGGTCAATCTGTTTTCCATTAGTTTTCTATGGGAAGCCCTTTTTAATAGGAATATGGCTGCAGTTCCTATGGCTTCCACTAGATGTCAAGAGTCTATAGAAATTGGTTGATGATTTTTTTTGTTGAGAAATGACAAAGTAGTCCTGTTCTTTCCATGTGTCACTCAGATGGACTCAAGTCTTGGTGCGCATGACCTGGAACGCGCTTCACTTTGTTTTCGTCCTGTATTGAACACAGTATTTCCCGTCTTAAATTTTATCGATTATTTACGTTTTAGGGTACCTAAATTTGGATTAGGAAAGTTGTTTGAAATGTTTGGACCAAGTTTACAGGTAACTTATTAGATACTTTGTAGGCATGTTGGGCGAGTTGAAACCGGTGTATTTCTGAATCAAACGCTCCAAATAAATTGACATTTTGGGGATATAAAGAAGGAATTTATCGAACAAATGGACCATTTGTGATGTTTCTGGGACATTTTGGAGTGCCAACAGAAGATGATCTTCAAAGGTAAGGCATTATTTATATCGCTATTTCTGTCTTTTGTCGCGCACCTGGCTGGTTGAAATATGACTTTCATGTGTTTGTATGCGGGGTGCTGTCCTCAGATAATCGCATGGTCTGCTTTTGCCGTAAAGCCTTTTTGAAATCTGACACTGCGGCAGGATTAAACTGTATTTTGACGTATAACACTTGTATGTTTTATGAATTCTTATTATGAGTATTTCTGCTTTTGAATTTGGCGCGCCGCAATTTCACTGGATGTTGTCAAAGCAATCCCGTTAATGGGTTTCGAGCGGGAATAGGGGTGAGGGATCCCTAAGAGGTTTTTAATATATTATCATTGGCAATTGATGTAAAAAAAATAAAATAAAACACTTTCCTACATTTCCGAGCAGCAGGTCGAGGTGCTCAGGTACGCGCTTCTCCCTCAGCGTTATCAGGAAAGAGAAACCAGACACATGCTCACGTGGAACACTCCAAACAAAAAGATCATGAAGAAACTGACAAATCTCCTACATGATGGTTATGAAATACACCACCAACAAAAAAAACGTGTGTTTCTCACAAGTGTAGCAGGTTGTGAACTGCTGCAAACAACACTTCCACTGAGAATGACAACGGTAAATGACTGTAATTAATATATGCAATAACAGAAATGAATGTAACCAAATGACGGGGATTAACAGTACCTTTACTACTGTGGACATATGTAAATGGGGAATTGCTCAAAAATAAAAAAAATAAACAAATGAAGGGCAAACAATTCAGTAATTGAAAATGAATGCGCAAGAATTGGCGGGAGTCAGCTGAGCCATCTTGGATTGAGCCACATACCCTTCTTCTTCTCTCAGCATTTTAAATTTTACTCAAGACATCTTATCCTCACAGATATTTGAGATATTTTTCCACTGACGGCCGCAACTCAATAAATCAGCTTTTGGCCTTTTGCCAATCGTGCTGGCCAAATTACGGCCTTCCTAAATAGGCCTACGAGCATGTGATATGAAACAATCTCGAGTCATTTTAAAAGCTAACGATCCTCGATTCCTCTGTGACTAAGTTATGCTTTCTGGTGAAATTTTAAGAATGATTTAAATGTATTTCTGTATAGACAGGTGTAATTATATAACTTTGGCAAATGTATTTCCATTTACTGGACCCACCACTATGTCATTTCTCTCCAGTTCTATTGGTTTTCATATCAACTTTCTTTTGTTGTCCAGAAGTCAAAATGTACAATCCTGGTCATATTACCAACCCATCATAGTTGTTGATAACCTGTCTGGGCTAGGGGGCAGTATTTTCACAGCCGGATGAAAAATGTACCCAAATTAAACAGGTTACTACTCGGGCCCAGGAACTAGAATATGCATATTATTAGTAGATCTGGATAGAAAACACTCTGAAGTTTCTAAAACTGTTTGAATGGTGTCTGTGAGTATAACAGAACTCATATGGCAGGCAAAAACCTGAGAAGATTCCATACAGGAAGTGGAAAGTCAGAATTGTAATTCTGCTTTTGATTCTCTATCGAAGCTACAGTGTCTGTGGGGGACATTCACTCGCCAATGTAAAATGCTGTTTTTGGATATAAATATGAACTTTATCGAACAGAACATACATATATTGTGTAACATAATGTCCTAGGAGTGTCATCTGATGAAGATTGCCAAAGGTTAGTGCTTCATTTCGCTGTGTTTGGGTTTTATTGACACATGTCCTTGCTTGGAAAATGGCTGTGTGATTATTTTTGTCTATGTACTCTCCTAACATAATCTAATGTTTTGCTTTCGCTGTAAAGCCTTTTTGAAAATCGGACAATGTGGTTAGATTAACGAGAAGTTTATCATTAAAATGGTGTAAAATAGTTGTATGTTTGAGAAAGTTAAATTATGACATTTTGTTGTTTTTGAATTTTCCAACCTGATATTTCACTGGCTGTGTCCCGCAGGTGGGACGCTGTCGTCCCATCTACCCCATAGAACTTAATGGATTCCCCCTCTTTCTAAGTTTCTAATATATATTTTCGTCTCTGTCACATATGGAACCGCTATCAGGTGCTCTGTCCAGAATGGTGTTTTCCCCAGGTGCTCTGTCCAGAATGGTGTTTTCCCCAGGTGCTCTGTCCAGAATGGTGTTTTCCCCAGGTGCTCTGTCCAGAATGGTGTTATCCCCAGGTGCTCTGTCCAGAATGGTGTTATCCCCAGGTGCTCTGTCCAGAATGGTGTTATCCCCAGGTGCTCTGTCCAGAATGGTGTTATCCCCAGGTGCTCTGTCCAGAATTGTGTTTTCCAGGTGCTCTGTCCAGAATGGTGTTTTCCAGGTGCTCTGTCCAGAATGGTGTTTTCCAGGTGCTCTGTCCAGAATGGTGTTTTCCAGGTGCTCTGTCCAGAATGGTTTTATCCCCAGGTGCTCTGTCCAGAATGGTGTTATCCCCAGGTGCTCTGTCCAGAATGGTGTTATCCCCAGGTGCTCTGTCCAGAATGGTGTTATCCCCAGGTGCTCTGTCCAGAATGGTGTTTTCCAGGTGCTCTGTCCAGAATGGTGTTTTCCAGGTGCTCTGTCCAGAATGGTGTTTTTCCAGGTGCTCTGTCCAGAATGGTGTTTTTCCAGGTGCTCTGTCCAGAATGGTGTTTTTCCAGGTGCTCTGTCCAGAATGGTGTTTTTCCAGGTGCTCTGTCCAGAATGGTGTTTTTCCAGGTGCTCTGTCCAGAATGGTGTTTTTCCAGGTGCTCTGTCCAGAATGGTGTTTTTCCAGGTGCTCTGTCCAGAATGGTGTTTTCCAGGTGCTCTGTCCAGAATGGTGTTTTCCAGGTGCTCTGTCCAGAATGGTGTTTTTCCAGGTGCTCTGTCCAGAATGGTGTTTTTCCAGGTGCTCTGTCCAGAATGGTGTTTTTCCAGGTGCTCTGTCCAGAATGGTGTTTTTCCAGGTGCTCTGTCCAGAATGGTGTTTTTCCAGGTGCTCTGTCCAGAATGGTGTTTTTCCAGGTGCTCTGTCCAGAATGGTGTTTTCCAGGTGCTCTGTCCAGAATGGTGTTATCCAGGTGCTCTGTCCAGAATGGTGTTTTTCCAGGTGCTCTGTCCAGAATGGTGTTTTCCCGCAAATTGCATTTTGGCAAATGTTTGAAAATGACGTTTTATTAGCTGCTTCATTAATAAAAGCATTACCATTATCTACAAGTGACTTCTGTCCTTCTGGGCACAGTGTGTACACGTCCTAATGGGTTATGGACCGAATGCATATGAGTCCGGTAAATTTCTAAAATGGGTCGGTAAATTAAAATCTTACAGGTCACGTTGTTCGGCACCACATTTTCCCCTAACAGAAGGCCTGCCCCTCTGTGCACACACACACACACACATCCACCCACAGAGGAGAGGAAGTGAAAGCAGAGTGTTTAGTGAAGACGGGTGGAGCTGTCAAGAGAAACACTCACTCCCTCAACAAGAAAATAGACCCAACACTCATTAGAAGATGGTGGCTGACCACCATTTCCTGTTGATTTTCCGGGTTTATTCCAACACGTTGTAGCCGTCTGCTGTAGTAGGCTAACGGAAGCATCTCTAATGTAGAGTTTGGTTCTTAGTCGAGGCCTTTGATTTCTCCTCTGTCCATGTCGTATCACATAAACACATATCTCTCTCTTCCCTCTCTCAGTCTCTCGCTTCCCTCTCTCAGTCTCTCGCTTCCCTCTCTCAGTCTCTTGCTTCCCTTTCTCAGTCTCTTGCTTCCCTTTCTCAGTCTCTTGCTTCCCTTTCTCAGTCTCTCTCTTCCCTTTCTCAGTCTCTCTCTTCCCTTTCTCAGTCTCTCTCTCTTCCCTTTCTCTGACAGATACTAATCTGCAGTGTAATAAACCTGGTGTGTAGCTGATATCTGTGTCACTGCCTTGACAGATATCCCATCAGGTGTCAGGAGAGCTTATCTGGATGGGCAGAGCAGTGATGTTACCAGCAGCCCTCCAGGCAGTCTGTGACACACTCTCTGGCATAAGAGCTGTAGTCTACCAAAACTTCTGTACTTTTTAGATACTAAAATCTGTTAGTTTCAGTACTTATGAAAAATGTGTCAAACTTGTCTACATCAGAGCAGCAGACCCCTTATCATAGTGCACCCTGCCTGCTCCACCAACGCACTACTAGCCTGGGAGTCTGGGCTGCATCATGTTAGCTCCACTAACTCACTGCTAGCCTGGGAGTCTGGGCTGCATCATGTTAGCTCCACTAACTCACTGCTAGCCTGGGAGTCTGGGCTGCATCATGTTAGCTCTACTAACTCACTGCTAGTCTGGGCTACATCATGTTAGCTCCACTAACTCACTGCTAGTCTGGGAGTCTGGGCTGCATCATGTTAGCTCTACTAACTCACTGCTAGTCTGGGAGTCTGGGCTGCACCATGTTAGCTCCACTAACTCACTGCTAGCCTGTACTGGGAGTCTGGGCTGCATCATGTTAGCTCCACTAACTCACTGCTAGCCTGGGAGTCTGGGCTGCATCATGTTAGCTCCACTAACTCACTGCTAGTCTGGGCTGCATCATGTTAGCTCCACTAACTCACTGCTAGCCTGTACTGGGAGTCTGGGCTGCATCATGTTAGCTCCACTAACTCACTGCTAACCTGTACTGGGAGTCTGGGCTGCATCATGTTAGCTCCACTAACTCACTGCTAACCTGTACTGGGAGTCTGGGCTGCATCATGTTAGCTCCACTAACTCACTGCTAGCCTGTACTGGGAGTCTGGGCTGCATCATGTTAGCTCTACTAACTCACTGCTAACCTGTACTGGGAGTCTGGGCTGCATCATGTTAGCTCCACTAACTCACTGCTAGCCTGTACTGGGAGTCTGGGCTGCATCATGTTAGCTCTACTAACTCACTGCTAGCCTGGGAGTCTGGGCTGCATCATGTTAGCTCCACTAACTCACTGCTAGCCTGTACTGGGAGTCTGGGCTGCATCATGTTAGCTCTACTAACTCACTGCTAGCCTGGGAGTCTGGGCTGCATCATGTTAGCTCCACTAACTCACTGCTAGCCTGTACTGGGAGTCTGGGCTGCACCATGTTAGCTCCACTAACTCACTGCTAGCCTGGGAGTCTGGGCTGCATCATGTTAGCTCCACTAACTCACTGCTAACCTGTACTGGGAGTCTGGGCTGCATCATGTTAGCTCCACAAACTCACTACTAGCCTGGGAGTCTGGGCTGCACCATGTTAGCTCCACTAACTCACTGCTAGCCTGGGAGTCTGGGCTGTATCATGTTAGCTCCACTAACTCACTGCTAGCCTGGGAGTCTGGGCTGCATCATGTTAGCTCCACTAACTCACTGCTAGCCTGTACTGGGAGTCTGGGCTGCATCATGTTAGCTCCACTAACTCACTGCTAGCCTGGGAGTCTGGGCTGTATCATGTTAGCTCTACTAACTCACTGCTAGCCTGGGAGTCTGGGCTGCATCATGTTAGCTCCACTTGCAGTGTCAAGTTACACACATTTTTTTTATTTTTTTATTTTTTATTTTTAGTCATTTTAGCAGACGCTCTCAGTAGTGAATGCATACATTTCATAATTTTTTTTTTTCTGTGCTGGCCCCCCGTGGGAATCGAACCCACAACCCTGGCGTTGCAAACACCATGCTCTACCAACTGAGCTACAGGGAAGCGCAGATTACAATACACTGGTGAACAGCATGCAATGCCAGTCTTCCCACTAACAAAGAAACAGATACCAGATGTTGTCAGTGGCAACATGGCAGTGCCATGGCGAAGTTGAATTAAAATATTGAAGAATTGTGTTCAATTTAAAAGTGTGTTAAAAAAAAAATGCAGCAGATTTGGTCATTAGTTCAAAATGTGACAAGATTTATTTAGAAATAAGTTGATTTTTCTAACATTACATAATTGATAACTTTTTGAAACAAAGTTCATGATTTGTTAAAAGGGTTTGTCAATGGCTAGTGAAAATGGGACGTTTTTCCTATGAAATGTAGTGATGTAAGGGATCATCTGAAAATTTAACAATTACTGAGATTGTTAAAGTGCTGAATATCCGAGTGAACGAATATCCGTTTCCCACCTTATTGTCATTGTTGATAATTATTGTGAGAAATTATTAACGTGATCAGTGTCTTCACATAGATGAGTAGCATTATTAATAACGTATAACTAAAGGCAAACTGAGCAAATGTGTTATTTCAGACTGGTAGCCCATCAAGTAGCTCTCAGTTTCAAAAAGGTTGGTGACTCTAGACAAACAGATCTAAATCTTTACATACCAGTTAGCTTATTTGTACATTTTAAACTTTTGATTCTTTGAAGTGTTTAAAACTTGTTGTAATTTTTTTTTAACTACTCAAAAATGAACTAGTGTCAATGTTGAATAATCACAATTCTGCAATAGAGGGGAAGAGGTTCCATTTCCTTGTTGTCTAGTTGTAACAGCTCCAACACTCCGTCCAGAGGGTTGAGAGATAGAGATCAATCTAGAGCAGCCATCTTCAAATAACAAGAGAAATGCTGTGAAAACCAGCGCACTGCAAACATTCCAAAATGTTTAGTCAGCAGTGCTTGTTTTGTTGACATTTAGTCCTCACTGTAGCTCCTACAGCGCCAACCTGGCGAGCTGTAGCCCCTACAGCGCCAACCTGGCGAGCTGTAGCCCCTACAGCGCCAACCTGGCGAGCTGTAGCCCCTACAGCGCCAACCTGGCGAGCTGTAGCCCCTACAGCGCCAACCTGGCGAGCTGTAGCCCCTACAGCGCCAACCTGGCGAGCTGTAGCGCCTACAGCGCCAACCTGGCGAGCTGTAGCGCCTACAGCGCCAACCTGGCGAGCTGTAGCCCCTACAGCGCCAACCTGGCGAGCTGTAGCGCCTACAGCGCCAACCTGGCGAGCTGTAGCCCCTACAGCGCCAACCTGGCGAGCTGTAGCCCCTACAGCGCCAACCTGGCGAGCTGTAGCCCCTACAGCGCCAACCTGGCGAGCTGTAGCCCCTACAGCGCCAACCTGGCGAGCTGTAGCCCCTACAGCGCCAACCTGGCGAGCTGTAGCCCCTACAGCGCTAACCTGGCGAGCTGTAGCCCCTACAGCGCCAACCTGGCGAGCTGTAGCCCCTACAGCGCCAACCTGGCGAGCTGTAGCCCCTACAGCGCTAACCTGGCGAGCTGTAGCCCCTACAGCGCTAACCTGGCGAGCTGTAGCTCCTACAGCGCTAACCTGGCGAGGTGTAGCAAGGCATTTGATTGGTTTGACGTGCTTTGAGGAGTCATTGATTTACACCAGGTTCCAGCCATTTTTCAGCTGATTTCTGGCAGGGAACTTCCCCGGGCTTCTCGTTTTAGGGAAGCCTGTTTCATGACGAGGTTATGACCAGACAGTGTCTCACACACACACCCCAGTCAGTCTGTTCTACATGCCTGGGGGTGTTACCAGACAGTGATTCAGTGTAATGTTGCTCCCTGTTGACGTCAGCTACTGTCGGGAGACAAGCTGGCATGGCAGGACTTGTTCTAACCATGTAATGAAATAATTCATAGCTAGAATTTACTACTTCTGTCTTTCTACTGTCAGGACTATATCAAATGATTGTGGTCTTTAATCTGGACGACCAGTAGCTGGATCAGATAACCATAAACTACTAGAACTATGACTTCATAACAGTGTTTATGGTCTGGTTAGAAACAACACTAGCCGAACCTACACCAGCCTTCTCCAACTGGTCCCGGACAACTACTAGATGTGCAGGTATTTCCTCCAGCCCGTCACTAAAACACCTGATTGAACAAGGCCTAATTGTTGTCTAACCTCGCCCTCGCCCCCCCCCCCCCTGCCAGGCGAAATGCACATAAACCTGCAAAGACTCAAATCTGGTCTACGGGTCGTGAGGTAACGCCTAGTCAATAAAAGAGATCGCCCGGGATGCTTTACCAATCTTTCTGTTGGGTTAACGAAGGCCACTTTTGATTTGTTGATTAACCAGACCTTCCAAGGATTTGTCAGAAGTGTAAAAAAGTGAGATTAGAGGATTTGTCATAAATGTAAAAAGTGAGATTAGAGGATTTGTCAGAAGTGTCAAGGTGAGATTAGCGAGAACTTAATCAGGGTGACACTCAGTGAGTCATCTGATGACATCACGCCACTCAGTTCGATTGAACGTTTTGCGTGACGTTTGAACCGAACGACGCGTTGCCATAAAATGTTCTGCAACATTCTCGAACAGACTTACATTTGCACTGTTTGTTGGGTATGGCGATTGTGGGGCTTGAAACAACGAGTGATGTATTTTAAAATGTTTTAAAAAAAAAGGGCAGTGACCGTGGTGACAGGGGTCAACCTCTCCTCAATTTTCAACTTGTCGTTCAGAACACCAGCGTTTTCATTTAAACTTTTACTTTGTAAAATATTTTTCGTATAGCAGAGTGATCAATAAGGCCTATCAGATCTGCTGCCCATCATTCTGTCTGCTGATCAATCATTACAATTTGTTCTTAATTAACTGACTTGCCTAGTTAAATAAAAAGGTTAACAAAACAGGAGAGAATAATGAGAAGGAAAAGCTGCCTTTGTTCTCAACGCACCTATATTTAAAATGTTGATTGTTTACCAAGACTGTTTATTCCTAGTTACAACTGGGTACAACAAACATGTCAGTTAGTTACTCTGTCAACAACAACAACAACAAAAAAATGACAAAAGTCGCACTGTTTCAACAAAACTATAGCGGGACATTGAAAGTGTAACTAAAATAACTTCTTATTCAACAGACTACTAGATATGTATAACAAACTAACCCGTTTAATTTATGATATTACCTTGAGGGCGTATTTATCTCCGCTCTTCTTGTGAAAGATCTCCAGCACCCTTCCATTGATACCGTGTCCCAGTACCTGACTGGTCACTTTATACTCGTCCGTTATTGCGTTTTTCTTGATCTGTAGGGTCGGTTTCACATGGAATTGTGAGAGGTGACCCGAAGGGACTGGGTTAGGTTGACCCACCGGGTTAGCTGGGCCCTGAGCCGGGGGAAACAGAGGCTGGGTCCCGGTGTTGGACAACATACTGGGACAGCACTTTCCTTCTCTTTCTCTCTCTCTCTCTCTGTCGGTCTGTCGGTCTCTCCTTCCTGGGTAACAGGTAGGTAGTTGGTCTCCGAAAGTGAAGTTTGGATCCTCAACAAAAAAAGGACAGTGAGTTTTGAAAATAAGTCCGCTAAAAAAAACAAAATGTTCACGATAACGTTATAGTAGTCCAGGTTGAAGTGGCTAAATAAATTAGCCCGGTTAGTTAGCTGCTTTAGGCTAGGCTAACGTTAGCTTAAACCCATCTCGGTGGTCCGTCCGCCTGTTCCAGGTAGATTCAAACAGATTTCAAGCCGTTTCAAATGGTGTAGGTTATTAATAAACAACTATGGCACTAACTGCGAAATTATATGTCAACACCTTGCGGTGTACGATTAAAACACAAACTGACTTTATAAAAATAAAAAAACACAAAAACTCAAGACACCAGAGTGCACACTCACAATCCCCGACTTTCCGATAATAGTCACGGTGCGTTCAAGACTACTGAGTTCTCGGGGAGAAGAAAAAAAAAAACGAGGTAATATCGTGACTTCAGTGATCTTTAGGTAGAAAAGTTGGAGTTCAAGGAATGCCAGAGTTTCCGAGTTGGATGACCGTTAAAAAAAAAAACTACTTTTCACAGTCGTAACTCGAGTTTCTCAGTTGCCATGAAATCCGAATGTTGGGGATTTCCGAGTTCAAAGTTCCCAAGTTGTCTTGAATGCGGCATCACACGGGGAGGGGCTCCTCTGATGACGTCACGGCACGAGATAATGACGCCTGCTGAAAATGTTCTGCGTTCAAGACAACTGGGAACTCGGGCGGGGGGGATGAGGTCAAATCATGACGCCAGTGATCTTTAGGACATAGCTCTAGGAAGATGCCCGAGTTTCCGACTTGAAATCCCAATTTGGATGATCTTTCAAACTATTTTTTTTTCCCAGTTTGGAGCTCGTTTTTTTTTTTTCTTCCCCCGAGTATCCAGTTGTTTTGAACGCTTTGAAATCGGAAATGAGATTTCCGAGTTCCCAGGGGTGCTGAACGCGGCAATTGTCCTTCAACTGTGGTTAGCTGCAGCCGAACATGGCGACCGGAGTATGGGCGAGTGGGTGTGTCGAAAGGGTGGGTGTATAGAAAGCGAATCATCTGAT
Source organism: Salmo trutta (assembly GCF_901001165.1). Classification (NCBI taxonomy): domain Eukaryota; kingdom Metazoa; phylum Chordata; class Actinopteri; order Salmoniformes; family Salmonidae; genus Salmo; species Salmo trutta. Next base: position 2,440,610 of record NC_042972.1, on the reverse strand, counting down.
TGGGCAGATTTGTTGCCACTCAAGACCGTTTTGCGTGCCTGATTGGGGTGTTCCTGCGTTTTGACGCGCTTCCTACTGTGTATCATCAAATCAAATTGTATTGGTCACATACACATGGTTAGCAGATGTTATTGGTCACATACACATGGTTAGCAGATGTTATTGGTCACATACACATGGTTAGCAGATGTTATTGCAGGTGTAGCGAAATGCTTGTGTTTCTAGTTCCGACCATGCAGTAATATCTAACATGTAATCTAAAAATTCCCCAACAACTACCTAATACACACAAATCTAAGTAAAGGAATGGAATAAGAATATATATTAAAAAAAATCAAATCAAAATCAAATTTATTTATATAGCCCTTCTTACATCAGCTGATATCTCAAAGTGCTGTACAGAAACCCAGCCTAAAACCCCAAACAGCAAGCAATGCAGGTGTAGAAGCACGGTGGCTAGGAAAAACTCCCTAGAAAGGCCAAAACCTAGGAAGAAACCTAGAGAGGAACCAGGCTATGAGGGGTGGCCAGTCCTCTTCTGGCTGTGCCGGGTGGAGATTATAACAGCACATGGTCAAGATGTTCAAATGTTCATAAATGACCAGCATTGTCAAATAATAATAATCATAGTAGTTGTCGAGGGTGCAACAAGTCAGTAACACAAGAGTAAGTGTCAGTTGGCTTTTTCATAGCCGATCTTTGAGAGTATCTCTACCGCTCCTGCTGTCTCTAGAGAGTTGAAAACAGCAGGTCTGGGACAGGTAGCACGTCCGCTGAATAGGTCAGGGTTCCAGCAGGTCTGGGACAACAGGTCTGGGACAGGTAGCACGTCCGGTGAACAGGTCAGGGTTCCATAGCTGCAGGCAGAACAGTTGGAACTGGAGCAGCAGCACGGCCAGGTGAACTGGGGACAGCAAGGAGTCATCAAGCCAGGTAGCCCTGAGGCATGGTCCTAGGGCTCAGGTCCTCCGAGAGAGAGAAAGAAAGAAAGAGAAAGAGAGAATTAGAGAGAGCATATTTAAATTCACACAGGACACCGGAAAAGACAAGAGAAATACTCCAGATGTGACAGACTGACCCTAGCCCCCCGACACATAAACTACTGCAGCATAAATACTGGAGGCTGAGACAGGAGGGGTCAGGAGACACTGTGGCCCCATCCGATGAAACCCCCGGACAGGGCCAAACAGGTAGGATATAACCCCACCCACTTTGCCAAAGCACAGCCTCCACACCACTGGAGGGATATCTCCAACCACCAACATACCATCCCGGGACAAGGCCGAGTATAGCCCACAAAGATCTCCGCCACGGCACAGCCCAAGGGGGGGCACCAACCCAGACAGGAAGACCACGTCAGTGACTCAACCCACTCAAGTGACGCACCCCTCCCAGGGACGGCATGGAAGAACACCAGTAAGCCAGTGACTCAGCCCCCGTAATAGGGGTAGAGGCAGAGAATCCCAGTGGAGAGAGGTGAACCGGCCAGGCAGAGACAGCAAGGGCGGTTCGTTGCTCCAGAGCCTTTCCGTTCACCTTCACACTCCTGGGCCAGACTACACTCAATCATAGGACCTACTGAAGAGATGTGTCTTCAGTAAAGACTTAAAGGTTGAGACTGAGTCTGCGTCTGTCACATGGGTAGGCAGACTATTCCATAAAAATGGAGCTCTATAGGAGAAAGCCCTGCCTCCAGCTGTTTGCTGAGCAATGACAGAGCGGCATAGGAAAGATGCAATAGATGGTATAAAATACAGTATATACATATGAGATGAGTAATGTAAGATATGTAAACATTATTAAAGTGGCCAATGATTTCAAGTCTGTATGTAGGCAGCAGCCTCTCTGTGTTAATGATGGCTATTTAACAGTCTGATGGCCTTGAGATAGAAGCTGTTTTTCAGTCTCTCGGTCCCAGCTTTGATGCACCTGTACTGATCTCGCCTTCTGGATGATAGCGGGGTGAACAGGCAGTGGCTCGGGTGGTTGTTGTCCTTCATGATCTTTTTGGCCTTCCTGTGACATCGGGTGGTGTTGGGCAGGTAGTTTGCCCCCGGTGATGCGTTGTGCAGACCTCACTACCCTCTGGAGAGCCTTACGGTTATGGGCGGAGCAGCTGCCGTACCATGTGGTGATACAGCCCGACAGGATGCTCTCGATTGTTCATCTGTAAAAGTTTGTGAGGGTTTTAGGTGACAAGTCACATTTCTTCAGCCTCCTGAGGTTGAAGAGGCGCCGTTGCACCTTCTTCACCACACTGTCTGTGTGGGTGGACCATTTCAATTTGTCCGTGATGTGTACGCCGAGGAACTTAAAACTTTCCCCCTTCTCCACTACTGTCCCGTCGATGTGGATAGGGGGATGCTCCCTCTGCTGTTTCCTGAAGTCCACAATCATCTCCTTTGTTTTGTTGACATTGAGTGAGAGGTTGTTTTGCTGACACCACACTCCGAGGGCCCTCACCTCCTCCCTGTAGGCTGTCTCGTTGTTGTTGGTAATCAAGCCTACGACTGTTGTGTCATCTGCAAACTTGATGATTGAGTTGGAGGCGTGCATGGCCACGCAGTCATGGGTGAACAGGGAGTAGAGGAGAGGGCTGAACACGCATCCCTGTTGGGCCCCAGTGTTGAGGATCAGCGAAGTTGAGATGTTGTTTCCTGCCTTCACCACCTGGGGGCAGCCCATCAGGAAGTCCAGGACCCAGTTGCACAGGGCGGGGTTGAGACCCAGGGCCTCCAGCTTAATGATGAGCTTGGAGGGTACTATGGTGTTGAATGCTGAGCTGTACTCAATGAACAGCATTCTTACATAGGTATTCCTCTTGTCCAGATGGGATAGGGCAGTGTGCAGTGTTATGGCAATTGCATCGTCTGTGGACTTATTGGGGCGGTAAGAAAATTGAAGTGGGTCTAGGGTGTCAGGTAGGGTGATATGATCCTTGACTAGCTCCTCAAAGCACTTCATGATGACAGAATTGAGTCGCAGATTGGTTGCCTCGATACCGTTTTGCGTGTCTGATTGGGCTGCACGGCGAGTCGATAAGCCGGCGACCGGTGCACCAGCATTGTATGAACATGTTGACATGAGAGAGGACCGTGATACCACGGCTGTGTCGCCAGCGTTCGCTAACGTGCCAATTTCCCCCCCCTCCCATGATTTTATTTCAAGTACGATAGCAGCCTACACAAGAAATAACTCATATTGATAACCGTCGAGATGTCACCTTGACACATACAGTCTACTACTCAACGTGGAGGGCTGAACTGCAACAACACCGAGACACAGTGCCCTTCACACCCGCTTGACAGCACTACTATCCAGTAACCGGAGTTGGAAGTATCTACCTTGTCGTCTTATTCTGTGGATTTGTTTTTATGGTGGTTGGCAACCAACTTTAAGGTGCATTAGCGCCATCAACTGGACTGGAGTGTGGACCAGAGAAAGGGAAGGTATAAATCCTATCCAATATTATCGTCTCACTACCTCGTAGCCAATTGAGTACCACAGTATGAATCATACTACCAATAAAACCTAGTGGTCAAACCCGGAAATGGTTCCAATAGTTTTTTTTCACCATTCATTTCCCCATAGGGGATTTTAGTACTACTTCATATAAAGGTCTGTGTTTCGTGTAGGCTTACCCCCGGCGTGACGTTTTGATAACCGCGCAAATCTCTATCGGACAAAGTAATTGACTATTTTCACCTATAATTACCCCCCCCCCAAAAACAAGAGTAATTAGCTGCTAATGTGGCTAACACAGAACTACACTTCTTGTCACAAGATTTGATGTCATCCCTCAAGACAAATTTCTCCATGCAAACTCATCGAGGAAGTATCATGTACCCTAGCAAGTAGCGTAGGTATTATATCCTTTTTAGTTTCTCCTGTAAATAATTGATATCGTGTTTCTTGTGTGGTGTTGTTTTTTAGCATTTTTCAAATGACCTAGCTAGCTATCTTAACATGTTTTTAAAAATATATATATATATATTTTTACCTTCTGCCTTTGTAGCGAACTAGTTAACCTTAGGTCTCTCCGTCGATCAGAAGCAAGAATGATACTGTGCTATCAACTCCGATTTTATCGTTTTTGCTAGCTAGCGTTAGCCCACCACAGAAGGGATATTTAACTAGCTAGTTAACGTTAACTCACCGTTCGTGTAGTCAGACTTGCTAACTAACTTTAGGCCGGCACCATGGCAAGGTTAGTTGGTTAGCTAGTATGTCACCACTTAGAAAAGTCTGACTACACGAATGGTGAGCTAAAATTAACTAGCTAGATAAATATCGCCTGGAAGGCTAGCTAGTTAGGCACCTTGGTTGGCTAGTTAGCTACATTAGCTAAAGTTGACTAGCTAGCTCACAAAAAGGACTTGTGGGCTAAATGTTTTCCCCCATACAAAACACAGAAACGGGTTTTGTTCCACGGCTGCATCTGTTGTACATGACTAATCAAATTACCTGTTCAGTCAGATCGAAATGTCAACTGGGATGGAAATGAATCTAGCCCGAGGCTAGTACTTTTCATACTGGATAGTAGACAATGTGCCAAACTAGCCTAACACAGCTGGGAAATTTTGCTTTTCCAAACATCGCATGCCACAGATTTATGACCTGAATGTAGAAATTGTTGTCTGTTGGCCAGTGGCCCAAAATCCTTTATGTTACATCCCTGCATGTCAGTCCCTTTCAGACGATCCCCCTTTAAACACTGTTGGTCCTCCTCAGTGACCTCAAGGCTGAGGGTTTTAACTTTCCTCTTGAGAATTAGAAGTACAGTCGCATAGCTCAATAGAAATACTTCCTCTTTTCGGGCAAATAGTAACAGACTGGTCCCGATCATCTAGTTGAGTATTCCAGAACATTCCTCCATCCCAGTAAAAATATCCCAATCCACATAGTAAGATTTTAGATGTGCAGATAGACCAAAACTCAGTCTATTTTACTGTCACTCAAGTCAAATCTGTGGGTTATGGTATTTTTAATATAGATGTTACCATTTTAGTAATCAACTTAGCTAGCTAGTAAAAGTAAATAACAAATGTGTCTTTTCAGATGGGTGGACCGGAAACCCAGTTACAACATTCGGGTCTGCAGCTTTCAGTCTCCGGTGGGAAAAGAGAAATAACCCTGTATTTACCAGAAAAGGCAGTTCATCCACCATGTCAGAAGAGGAAGATCCCGGACTGTTGTTGATTGGGAAACAAGAATAAACAATAAGGCATGAAGATTGGATGTTGAGTGACCAGTTGTCACATTGTCCAAATGCTTTTTTTTCTGTCTAGATAAAAAAGGATGTGATACAGTACTGATGAAATGTCTATTTGGGTTTTTCCAGTCCAACAGCAGTGCATCCCTCAGAACATCCGGTGCCAATGTAATCCAGTTGTAGAGGTTACAGCACATCGCGCCTGTGGACAGACAGGTCAGTAACTCATCAAATATGTCTATCTTTTCCCCATTGTTTTAGACATGAGGCGTGACATGCGGAACATCAGGCTCACCCCAGGAGAAGCAGTGCATGATCAACGCCACCCTCAGGAAGGAGACGATGTACTCGCTCTCGAAGACATTTAAACATCACAGATAGAAATTTGCACTGTGCCCACGAAAAAAAATGCAATGTGAATTGTATTGTACAACTGAATGAAACTGAGGAGATGCACTCAGATCAGCCTTTGTGATTGAACTTACGTGAACTATACTGAACAAAATATAAACACAACATGTAAAGTGTTGGTCCCATGTTTCATGAGCTGAAATAAATTATCCCAGACATTTTCCATACCCACAAAAAAACTTCTCTCAAATTATGTACAAAAATTTGTTTACATCCCTTTTAGTGAGCATTTCACCTTTGCCAAGATAATCCATCCACCTGACAGGTGTGGCATATCAAGAAGCTGATTAAACAGCATGGTCATTACACAGGTGCACCTTGTACTGGGGATTATAAAAGGCCACTCTAAAATGTGCAGCTTTGTCACACAACACAATGCCACAGATTTCTCAAGTTGTGAGAGCGCTAATTGTCATGCTGAGTGCAGGAATGTCCACCAGAGCTGTTTCCAAAGAATGTAATGTTAATTTCTTTACCAATAGCATCCTCCAACGTCCAACCTGCCTCACAACCGGAGACCACGTGTATGGCGGCGTGTGGGATGTTTATTTGGGAAACCCTTATAAAGTCACGAGGATGGTGAAGAAGGCGTTGGGGAAAGTGGATGCAGTCATAGTAACCAGGAGTGGTATGGCGTTGATATCGTGTAGTCATAGTAACCAGGAGTGGTATGGCGTTGATATCGTGTAGTCATAGTAACCAGGAGTGGTATGGCGTTGATATCGTGTAGTCATAGTAACCAGGAGTGGTATGGTGTTGATATCGTGTAGTCATAGTAACCAGGAGTGGTATGGCGTTGATATCGTGTAGTCATAGTAACCAGGAGTGGTATGGTGTTGATATCGTGTAGTCATAGTAACCAGGAGTGGTATGGTGTTGATATCGTGTAGTCATAGTAACCAGGAGTGGTATGGTGTTGATATCGTGTGTATCTAAAGAACAAAAGGCAGTCCCTCCAGGATTTCGCAACAAAGTTTTTGTGATTTCTGCAGCCAAAAATGCTTGATTTTGCGGCAGCTTTTATGAAATTCTGCGATACATTTTGCAATGTTTTTTTCCCCCCTCACAGGCCAGGGGGGAAAAACGTTGTTGACGTGTGGTTGAATTGGGCCATTCTGCACGGTAACAGTGCAGTAATTGATCAAAATTACAAACCCGCTTTTGATTGGACCCTTTTAGGCGCTAAAAGTACGGGAATTGGTCAAAATTGCATAATATGCGCTGATTGGTTGATTTTGCATTGAATTAGGCAAGTCAGTTAAGAACAAAGTCTTATTTACAATGACAGCCTACCAAAAGGCCTCTAAAAAATATATAAATATAGGACAAAACACAACATGAAGACAGACTCCTCCTGGGGATTAAAAATAAATTAAATAAAATTATAGGACAAAACACACATCACGACAAGAGAGACGACACAACACTACATAGCATGGCAGCAGCACATGACAACACAGCATGGTAGCAACACAACATGACGACAACACAACACAGGGTACAAACATTATTGGGCACAGACAACAGCACAAAGGGCAAGAAGGTAGAGACAACAATACATCACACAAAGCAGCCACAACTGTCAGTAAGAGTGTCCATGATTGAGTCTTTGAATGAAGAGATGGAGATAAAACTGTCCAGGTGAGTGTTTGTTGCAGCTCGTTCCAGTCGCTAGCTGCAGCGAACTGAAAAGAGGAGCGACCCAGGGATGTGTGTGCTTTGGGGACCTTTAACAGAATGTGACTGGCAGAACGGGTGTTGTATGTGGAGGATGAGGGCTGCAGTAGATATCTCAGATAGGGGGGAGTGAGGCCTAAGAGGGTTTTATAAATAAACATCAACCAGTGGGTCTTGCGACGGGTATACAGAGATGACCAGTTTACAGAGGAGTATCGAGTGCAGTGATGTCTCCTATAAGGAGCATTGGTGGCAAATCTGATCGCTCAAGAGCACCCTTACGTGCCGATCTATAAATCACGTCTCCGTAATCTAGCATGGGTAGGATGGTCATCTGAATCAGGGTTTGTTTGGCAGCTGGGGTGGAAGAGGAGCGATTACGATAGAGGAAACCAAGTCTAGATTTAACTTTAGCCTGCAGCTTTGATATGTGCTGAGAGACGGACAGTGTACCATCTAGCCATACTCCCAAGTACTTGTACTTGTATGAGATGACTACCTCAAGCTGTAAACCCTCAGAGGTAGTAATCACACCTGTGGGGAGAGGGGCATTCTTCTTACCAAACCACATGACCGTTGTTTTGGAGGTTTTCAGAATAAGGTTAAGGGCAGAGAAAGCTAGTTGGACACTAAGAAAGCTTTGTTGTAGAGCATTTAACACAAAATCCAGGGAGGGGCCAGCTGAGTATAAGACTGTATCATCTGCATATAAATGGATGAGAGAGCTTCCTACTGCCTGAGCTATGTTGTTGAGTGTAAATTGAGAAGAGCATGGGGCCTAGGATCGAGCCTTGGGGTACTCCCTTGGTGAGAGGCAGTGGCTGAGACAGCAGATGTTCTGACTTTATACACTGCACTCTTATAGAGAGGTAGTTATCAAACCAGGCCAAAGACCCCTCAGAGACACCAATACTCCTTAGCCGGCCCACAAGAATGGAAAGGTATCAAAAGCTTTGGCCAAGTCAATAAAAATAGCAGCACAATATTGCTTAGAATCAAGGTCAGTGGTGACATCATTGAGGACCTTTAAGGTTGCAGTGACACATCCATAACCTGAGCGGAAACCAGATTGCATACCAGAGAGAACACTATAGATATCAAGAAAGCCAGTCAGTTGATTATTGACACGTTTTTCCAACACTTTTGATAAACAGGGCGAAATAGAAATAGGCCTACAACAGTTAGGATCAGCTTGTCTATGACAAATCAGGACAGGTTGTTTCACTGAGCAGCCACTACAAACACAGGCTGTAAAACAGTGATCATTAACATTACATCATCAAACAGGTCATTACAGAAAACACCAGACTGAAACCTATCAGGATTATTTGTGAGGATAACATCAAGGAGAGTAGCCTGTTCTGGGTGTTTGGAGTCATACATTGTGGGATTGTTGATAATCTGAGAAAGATTTAGGGAGTCCCATTGCTTTAGGACTTGGTCAGGTGGTTTAAGCATGTCCCAGTTTAGATCACCTAGCAGGACAAATTCAGACTTAGTGTAAGGGGCCAGGAGAGAGCTTAGGGCAGGTAGGGTACAGGCTGGTGCTGATGGAGGACGATAGCACCCAGCAACAGTCAACAAAGAGCTATTTGAAAGTTTAATGTTTAAAACCAGCAAATCAAATTATTTGGGGACAGACTTGGTGGAGACAACCGAGCACTGAAGGTGATCCTTGGTAAAGATTACCACTCCACCACCTTTGGAAGATCTGTCTTGCCGAAAAAAGTGAGAACCAGAAAGGTTAACATCAGTATTCAAAACACTCTTCCTTAACCCCGTCTCAGTAATGACCAACACATCTGGATTGGAGCTGTGAACCCACACTTCCTATGTGGAGGCAGTGAAGAGCATTGAGCAAGAGGTCACAGTTCAGGAGAAGATATGGCACTGGATGCACCACAACAAGTTGCAAATGTTATACGTCAATCAAGTGATCTGGATACACTTATTGTGAAGAAGGTAGATTTTGTAACATTTATAGTCACAGTTATTAAGTACAAGTGTCCAAGAAGTCCAAGAAGCTGGACATCGTTATATCTGCAGCCGAGAAGTGTTTGGGCCTCCAAGACTTAACGGCAGAAGCACTGCAAGTATAACGTTTCAGGAAAGACCCAAAATGCAGACTGTGTTGAAGTAACATTGTTTATTACGGCAACAAGGGGCAGGCAAAAAAAAACAAGGGCAGAAAAAGAGAGACTGGGGAAAAGCAGGAGCGGAGATAAAATGCTGGTTGACTTGACAAACAAGACGAACTGGCAACAGACAAACCGAGAACACAGGTATAAATAAAGGGGAAGATGAGCAATACCTGGAGGGGGTGGAGACAATCACAAGGTCAGATCAAACAGATCAGATCAATACCTGGAGGGGGTGGAGACAATCACAAGGTTGACAGATCAGATCAATACCTGGAGGGGGTGGAGACAATCACAAGGTCAGATCAGATCAATACCTGGAGGGGGTGGAGACAATCACAAGGTCAGATCAGATCAATACCTGGAGGGGGTGGAGACAATCACAAGGTCAGATCAGATCAATACCTGGAGGGTGGTGAAGACAATCACAAGGTCAGATCAGATCAATACCTGGAGGGGGTGGAGACAATCACAAGGTCAGATCAGATCAATACCTGGAGGGGGTGGAGACAATCACAAGGTCAGATCAGATCAATACCTGGAGGGGGTGGAGACAATCACAAGGTCAGATCAGATCAGATCAATACCTGGAGGGGGTGGAGACAATCACAAGGTCAGATCAGATCAATACCTGGAGGGGGTGGAGACAATCACAAGGTCAGATCAGATCAATACCTGGAGGGGGTGGAGACAATCACAAGGTCAGATGAAACAGATCAGGGTGTGACACCTTTGATGTAGCATGTGTAACCTCATGTCCTTGTAGATTTACCCAATATGTCATGGCTAGATGTTGTCTTCTTCACTTTAACGGCATCTCTCCCAGCTCTACCTGCATCACTGCCCCCGGAGAGGTCCTGAGTGCTCCACAACATATTATTATTAGGGCCTGGATTACAGCTAGTTTTTTTTAAAGATGTCTGAGTTGCTGATCCATACTTTCATAATCCACTTTAACAGCGCTATATATACACGGTTTATTTTACAGACGAACAATGCCTTTTAAAAACATTTAAAAAACATACTGTAGGCCTAAATGAAGTACAGTGAGTGTGCACCAGTATGATGAGTTTCAAATAGGGAGACCTAGACCTAGTACCTAGATACAGTTGAAGTGGGAAGTTTACATACACCTTAGCCAAATACATTTAAACTCAGTTTTTCACAATTCCTGACATTTAATCCTAGTAAAAATTCCCTGTCTTAGGTCAGTTTGGATCACCACTTTATTTTAAGAAAGTGAAATGTCAGAATAATTGTAGAGAAAATGATTTATTTCAGCTTTTATTTCTTTCATCACATTCCCAGTGGGTCAGAAGTTTACATACACTCAATTAGTATTTGGTAGCATTGCCTTTAAATTGTTTAACTTGGGTCAAACATTTCGGGTAGCCTTCCACAAGCTTCCCACAATAAGTTGGGTGAATTTTGGCCTATTCCTCCTGACAGAGCTGGTGTAACTGAGTCAGGTTTGTAGGCCTCCTTGCTCGCACACACTTTTTCAGTTCTGCCCACAAATTTTCTATAAGATTGAGGTCAGGGCTTTGTGATGGCCACTCCAATACCTTGACTGTGTTGTCCTTAAGCCATTTTGCCACAACGTTGGAAGAATGCTTGGGGTCATTGTCCATTAGGAAGATCCATTTGTGACCAAGCTTTAACTTCCTGACTGATGTCTTGAGATGTTGCTTCAATATATCCACATAATTGTCCTCCCTCATGATGCCATCTATTTTGTGAAGTGCACCAGTCCATCCTGCAGCAAAGCACCCCCACAACATGATGCTGCCACCCCCGTGCTTCACGGTTGGGATGGTGTTCTTTGGCTTGCAAGCCTCCCCCTTTTTCCTCCAAACATAATGATGGTCATTATGGCCAAACAGTTCTATTTTTGTTTCATCAGACCAGAGGACATTTCTCCAAAAAGTACGATCTTTGTCCCCATGTGCAGTTGCAAACCGTAGTCTGGCTTTTTTAAGGCGGTTTTGGAGCAGTGGCTTCTTCCTTGCTGAGCGGCCTTTCAGGTTATGTCGATATAGGACTCGTTCTTCTGTGGATATAGATACTTTTGTACCTGTTTCCTCCAGCATCTTCACAACGTCCTTTGCGGTTGTTCTGGGATTGATTTGCACTTTTCGCACCAAAGTACGTTCATCTCTAGGAGACAAAATGCGTCTCCTTCCTGAGTAGTATGACGGCTGCATGGTCCCATGGTGTTTGTACTTGCATACTATTGTTTGTACAGATGAACCTGGTACTTTTAGGCGTTTGGAAATTGCTCCCAAGGATGAACCAGACTTGTGCAGGTCTCCAATTTTTATTTCTGAAGTCTTGGCTGATTTCTTTTGATTTTCCCAATGATGTCAAGCAAAGAGGCACTGAGTTTGAAGGTAAGCCTTGAAATACATCCACAGGTACACCTCCAATTGACTCAAATTATGTCAATTAGCCTATAAGAAGCTTCTAAAGCCATGACATAATTTCAGGAAATTTTCCAAGCTGTTTGAAGACACAGTCAACTTAGTGTATGTAAACTTCTGACCCACTGGAATTGTGATACAGTGAGTTATAAGTGAAATAATCTGTCTGTAAAGAATTGTTGGAAAAATTACTTAGTAGATTTCCTAACCGACTTGCCAAAGCTATAGTTTGTTAACAAGAAATTTGTGGAGTGGTTGAAAAACTAGTTTTAATGACTTCAACCTAAGTGCATGTAAACTTTCGACTTCAACTGTAACCCTACCACTGTAACTGATAACTAGACAGCCACTGAAATGTGTCATTCGCATTTAACTCAACCCCTCTGAAATACAGTCAGGAAAAGGTATTTGTGCTATGTTAATAGCTATGTTTTATACATACATTAATAAAGGATAAATACATTAGTGTAGCATTCAAAATATATAATGTATCTTTATAAAACAACTTATTACACCTGAACAGGATTTACCAGTGTCACGTTCTGACCAGTATGAGGGTTATTTTGTTAGTGTAGGCTGGTCAGGACGTGGCAGAGGGTATTTGGTTTATGTGGTTCGGGGTGTGTGTATTATGTAGAGGGTAGTTGATTTATGTATTCCGGGGTTTTTTGGTCACTGCTCTATGTTAGTCTATTTCTATGTTCTTTCTAGTTAGTCTGTTTCTATGTTTATTAAATTGAGGTGTGGACTCTCAATTGAAGGAAAGTGTTGTCTAGTTGCCTTTGATTGAGAGTCCTATATATTAGGGTGTGTTTGTATTTGTGGGAGGTTGTCACTTGAATTGCTGTCGTTTGCCTTCAAGTCTGTATTCGTCGTCCATCGTTTTGTTTGTATAAGTGTTTTCATTAAAGTTAATTATGAGCACTCAACCCGCTGCGCCTTGGTCCATTCCTGACGACCGTCGTTACAACCAGCACTATCTCTGGATGAAAGACAGATGGAAAACCTCAAAGTATGAATAAACATGGAGTGGGTGATTACACAGGCCTTCTGGAAGATCTGGTGAAGGACGAGATGATGGACAAGAAAAAAACGGAGTGAATATGGTGTGGAGGATCGCACAGAACTTTTGGAAGAGCTTGAGGAGGAAATAGAACAGGATGAGAGTGAGGATGAATTAAACATGGTGGCAGGTGGGACAGGATGAGAGTGAGGATGAATTAAACAGGGTGGCAGGTGGGACAGGACGAGAGTGAGGATGAATTAAACATGGTGGGACAGGACGAGAGTGAGGATGAATTAAACAGGGTGGCACGTGGGACAGGACGAGAGTGAGGATGAATTAAACATGGTGGCAGGTGGGACAGGACGAGAGTGAGGATGAATTAAACATGGTGGCAGGTGGGACAGGATGAGAGTGAGGATGAATTAAACAGGGTGGCAGGTGGGACAGGACGAGAGTGAGGATGAATTAAACATGGTGGGACAGGACGAGAGTGAGGATGAATTAAACAGGGTGGCACGTGGGACAGGACGAGAGTGAGGATGAATTAAACATGGTGGCAGGTGGGACAGGACGAGAGTGAGGATGAATTAAACATGGTGGCAGGTGGAACAGGACGAGAGTGAGGATGAATTAAACAGGGTGGCAGGTGGGACAGGACGAGAGTGAGGATGAATTAAACATGGTGGCAGGTGGGACAGGACGAGAGTGAGGATGAATTAAACATGGTGGCAGGTGGGACAGGACGAGAGTGAGGATGAATTAAACATGGTGGCAGGTGGGACAGGACGAGAGTGAGGATGAATTAAACATGGTGGCACGTGGGACAGGACGAGAGTGAGGATGAATTAAACAGGGTGGCAGGTGGGACAGGACGAGAGTGAGGATGAATTAAACATGGTGGCAGGTGGGACAGGACGAGAGTGAGGATGAATTAAACATGGTGGCAGGTGGGACAGGACGAGAGTGAGGATGAATTAAACATGGTGGCACGTGGGACAGGACGAGAGTGAGGATGAATTAAACAGGGTGGCAGGTGGGACAGGACGAGAGTGAGGATGAATTAAACATGGTGGCAGGTGGGACAGGACGAGAGTGAGGATGAATTAAACATGGTGGCAGGTGGGACAGGACGAGAGTGAGGATGAATTAAACATGGTGGCAGGTGGGACAGGACGAGAGTGAGGATGAATTAAACATGGTGGCACGTGGGACAGGACATGAGTGAGGATGAATTAAACAGGGTGGCAGGTGGGACAGGACGAGAGTGAGGATGAATTAAACATGGTGGCAGGTGGGACAGGACGAGAGTGAGGATGAATTAAACATGGTGGCAGGTGGGACAGGACGAGAGTGAGGATGAATTAAACATGGTGGCAGGTGGGACAGGACGAGAGTGAGGATGAATTAAACATGGTGGCAGGTGGGACAGGACGAGAGTCAGGATGAATTAAATACATACAAACTACCAGTAGTTTGTATGTAATTTTTTTATTACTTTTTACCCCAATGTTTTCCTTTTTGGATCCTTATTATCCACCTGTACAGTAGATGACGGAATATAATTCTTGCGAAAGCCATTATACCAAAGAAGAAGAAGAAGAAGGAACTATTGAACATTCAGGGGCGTGAGGGTCGAATCCCGTTGAAGGCACACTATTTTGAATTTTTTTTTTTTTTTTATGTGAAAGCACCAGTGCGAATTTTAGCATGTGAATCTTGGTGGGGTTAAAAAAAAAAGAAAAAAAAGTGGGATGCATGCCAGCAAAGCCACAACACAACGCTAAACATTAATTGCACTTTAACGGTGACAAACGGCGCCCACAAACCGCCTACATAATGCAGTCCCAACACCTTACCACTGCTGCACCTGGTTATCAGCGGAGCCTTGTCTGGCAGCAAAACAGTTCATTCAGCCTCATTTACTGCCTTTTAAAAAAAACATAGCTGATATGGCTGACTTGCTTAAACAAATGTGGTTTCTAATGCCAGTTGAGATGTACGAGCTATTGCATAAGGGGACGACAAGTGGATTAGAGGCAATCCGTAATTTTGATTAAGACATTAATGAGCGAGCTAGGACTGACGTAGTCAATAACTATTTGATCAGCACTTTTGAAATGTACAGTGACAGAATTCAGAACATGGGTCGTTCTTAGTGTTCTCCCTTTACACCAAGTCACAACTGTAGGATAAATAAAGGGGGCATATAAACAGACAATGAAAGCTCTTACAATATTCAATGATTACATTTCTCTAAAACAGGTTATAGGCTACATGTGCACCACAAAGTCAGAACAGTAGGTGAAATGAAGAGGGGTAAATATAATTATTAGGGTGAGGCACATGGGCTACTAACGTCTTACTACACAACATACACGTATTACTTTCTTAGCTACAGTATACACATCTTCCTGGCATATTACATCATTTATGCAGCAGCAGACAATATATTTTTGGACTCATTTGAACAGGAAGGTGGTGCGGCAGTCCTTCGTGGGCAAATTTTATCATAAAAGTCTGGCATTCTCTGGATTTATGGAATTTCAAAATAACTGGAAACCCAGAAAAAGTCTAATCACGATGACGTCATTGATCTTTAGGTCGTAGCTCTAGAAAGAGGCCGGATTTACAATTCCTAGTTGGATGACCATTCAAAACATATTTTCCCAGTCGGAGCTCGTTTATTCCCGGCTTCCCAGTTGTCTTGAACTCACTGAAGTCAAGTTTTCGCAGTTCCGAGTTAACAGTTGTTTTGGGAGCAGAACAAATCATGCTTCAATGACAGCATGGCCAATGTTGAATGTTTGTCATTTTAAACTTGAAAAAGAGCCCCTTAATCCCAGATTTGGGACCACACAGCGACTCCACTGAATAGCAGGCTAATGATTGCTTTGCAATGCTTGGATTTAGACACTGTCACTGACTCCTTCCAAACCACTCATTGTTGAGTTTGTGATTTCCAACTTGTTGTGTAATGTTTATGTCTAATGGCCGATGAGCAACGATATGTTTTATCTGTCATTTCTCTTCGTTATTTCTCTTCATATGACAAGGATTGAAAAGGATTACCCAGTAGGTTGTCGACTTGATTCATGATGATGACTGCTAGCTAAGGTTTTGAAAGTATGATGTTGACATGATCAGTCCAATCAAAGCTACTGTACACATTGTGGGGCTCAAATCACCTGCCCTGAATGACGGGTCGCCACCGGAAAGCACACATTCTGCATTGTTGTTCAAATAATTCGTCTTTTAAGATTAGTCAACTTGAAGGCAAAAAGGGCAGCACGATATAAGATTCGAGCCTGGTATTCCAACTAATTATGGACTAATAAAACAACAACAAGTTTTGCTGAAAATTACGGGGGAAAACATGAATCTTACAAGCACTTATTGCTGACCAGCAGATGTCACTAACG
This sequence comes from Salmo trutta, assembly GCF_901001165.1. Taxonomy (NCBI): domain Eukaryota; kingdom Metazoa; phylum Chordata; class Actinopteri; order Salmoniformes; family Salmonidae; genus Salmo; species Salmo trutta. The sequence continues at coordinate 2,424,327 of NC_042972.1, read as the reverse complement.
TGCATTGTGAACCTCTAATGAAGCTGCGAGTAAATTGAACCGTTTTCCGACACAATTTGTTGAAAGCCTTCAGAAAGCCTCGGTTTTTCCCCAACACTAAATACACGGATCGTTATCCGTCTTCTTGTTTTATGTAGCTAGTAACTCGGATGGCCACGATATATATCCATGTAGACACCACTGGATAGGAACAACAATGGAACCCTGGTGGAAACACCCTGTTATTTTGAGCCAAGATGGCGGCGCTTTAACCCCTCCACCGATAGGAACAACAATGGAACCCTGGTGGAAACACCCTGTTACTTTGAGCCAAGATGGCGGCGCTTTAACCCCCCGATAGGAACAACAATGGAACCCTGGTGGAAACACCCTGTCACTTTGAGCCAAGATGGCGGCGCTTTAACCCCCGCCTCACTCTAGCCCCTACCACCTGTTTAACGACTCTACTCGAAACACGGCGAAGACGCCCTTAGCAACAAACCAGACAATCACACTCAACAACAAAAAATATAGGAGCTCCTGCTGTTGACAAGACTGGTTAAATCATAAGTCGTTTTTAAAACGGCGCTAACGCACTGAGGACATATAATATTACCCGAAAGAGATCTCTGAATTCAGCGAGAACGGAGGGCTTTTGCCCAGAGTTGAGGTAACGTTAGCTAGCTACTCTGCTAGCTAGCTAGCTAACCGACGATAACCCGTCTCAAGAGAAAACAGCTTCCCAAGCATTCCGGAAGAAGGACGAATCCTGGTCCGATCGAAGCAAGAAACTCACTAGTTACATTGCTAACTAATCAGTCAACGCAAATAAACTCGAGATTTTTTTCCTTTGGGAATGGTTCTCTGTGTGGATATAGTAATCAACCGACAGAGAAAGACGAGGGCCACACGGGTCAGACAGCTAAGCTGTCATTTTGGGACTCCAACTATTTTGGACAGCGGGAGTAATTCAACGTTTGCTCAGTCGGACGTGTGTTTTTGTGGCTGTGCTATCGTTAGCTGACGGAAACGAGAAACGACCCCCATCGCTGGAACTTTTTCCACACTGCAGGGCTAGCGAGTTGGCAAAGCCATGGTTTTTAGGACGAGAGCAAGGTCAGATTGTGTAGGTAGAGAGTCCTAGCTAGAATATTAAAGTTGAGCAAGTGAGGAAAGCTATATTAAAACCAACTTATGTAGCTATATTTCATCCAACGAAGTTGGCTATCGGGATATTTTTGGATCACTTGAACTAGCTACACGAACACGAATTACAAGTGATACAAGCTGCCCTCTTAAGTATTTTATTATAACTAGCCAAGTGTTGGCAATGTTTTAAAATTTTATACGGTTGTTTTTACTAAAGATTTTTAACTTCCACCTCGGATGCTGGCTTCAACGTTAAACTGCAATCATGATGGTATTACAAAGAAAAGCAGAAGGCCCCATAACAGCAGGTAATTAACTGATTATAACTGGCTTCGTACTGTGTTCTAATGTACTTACTGTAACGTTACATTAATGTACTCAAAGCAAATTCTATTTGTCACATGTGCCGAATACAACTGGTGTTGACTTTACCATGAAATGCTTTACTTACGAGCCCTTCCCAACGATGCAGAGTTTAAAAATAATACAATAAGTTAGTAACACAAAGAATACAATGAAATACAGAATAATGGCGCTATATACAGGGAGTACCAGATCAATGTGCAGAGGTAGGAGGTATTTCAGATATGTACATGAATGCAAGGTAAAGTGACTAGGCATCAGGATAGATGTGATTCTAGTATCAGTTATTGCACACAGTGGCATTTCACCGGCCATCATTTGTTAGCTAGCCATTTTGTTGAACACAAATGTAACATTTGTCCCTGAATTATTTTGTTTCCATGGTTCAAGACAGTTGATCATCTCAAAATAGCTTGGGAGTCAAGGACTGTTGCTTATTTTTGGTCACGTAGTGTATTTTCAAGAATGTGGTCACCTGCTCATCGAACAGCCCCAGACCATTATTCCTCCTCCACCAAACCTCACAGTTGGCACTATGCATTGGGGCAGGTAGCGTTCTCCTGGCATCCGTCAAACCCAGATTCGTCCGTCTGACTGCCAGATGGTGAAGCTTGATTCATCACTCCAGAGAATGCGTTTCCACTGCTCCAGAGTCCAATGGCGGCGAGCTTTACTCCGCTCCAGCCGACATTTGGCATTGCGCATTGTGATCTTAGGCTTGTGTGTGGCTGCTCGGCCATGGAAACCCATTTCATGAAGCTCCTGATAAAGTTATTGTGAGCATGATGCTACCACCGCCATGCTTCACTGTAGGGATGCATGGCATTCAGGCCAAAGAGTTCAATCTTGGTTTCATCAGACCAGAGAATCTTGTTGCTCATGGTCTGAGAGTCTTTAGGTGCCTTTTGGCAAACTCCAAGCGGGTTGTCATGTGCCTTTTGCTGAGGAGTGGCTTCCCTCTCGCCACTCTACCATAAAGGCCTGATTGGTGGAGTTCTGCCGAGATGGTTGTCCTTCTGGAAGGTTCTCCCATCTCCACAGAGGATCTCTGTCAGTGACCATCGGGTTCTTGGTCACCTCCCTGACCAAGGCCCTTCTCTCCCGATTGCTCAGTTTGGCCGGGCGGCCAGCTCTAGGAAGAGTCTTGGTGGTTCCAAACTTCTTCCATTTAAGAATGATGGAGCCCACTGTGTTCTTGGGGTTCTTCAATGCTCCAGACATTTTTTTTGGTACCCTTCCCCAGATCTGTGCCTCGACACAATCCTGTCTCGGAGCTCTACAGACAATTCCTTCGACCTCATGGCTTGGTTTTTACTCTGACATGCACTGTCAACTGTGGGACCTTTATATAGACAGGTGTGTGCCTTTCCAAATCATGTCCAATCAATTGAATTGACCACAGGTGGAGTCCAATCAAGTTGTAGAAACATCTCAAGGACGATCAATGGAAACAGGATGCACCTCAGCTCAATTTCGAGTCTCATAGCAAAGGGTCTGAATACTTATGTAAATTAGGTATTTCTGTTTTTAATCTTTGCAAACATTTCTAAAAACCTGTTCTCGCTTTGTCATTATGGGGTATTGTGGATAGGCTGATTTAAAAAAATAATAATACATTTTAGGATAAGGCTGTAACATAACAAAATGTGGGGAAAAAGTCAAGGGGTCTGAATACTTTCTGAATACACTATATATTAGTATTTTTCTATTTATAATTTTTTTTCCAGTTTCCCCTTTTCCCATTTTGTATTACAACGTATAATGGATATATACTGTAGTTCAGTTGGAGGCGGTAATGCAACATAATTAGATGCCAACTGCCGTTAAAATCCACCGAAGAGGAATTGCATTACAATTCTACGTCAGGCAGAAAATTAGTGTTTTGGATCAGGCACGTTTCCTCTCATGACCTCTACAAGACAGAATGCTGAGTAAAATGATACTTCACTGGTTGTCTGTGCGGTTGGTTCTTTTGCAGGTAGGAATGTGAGACTATATATATATATATATATATATATCCACAGGAAAGTATAATTGTATTAACTTTTCAAAGCGCTGGTAGTGTGTTCAGATTTGTCACCTGAAGCATGTACACAAGATGAAAATACATGCATGTTTGCAGAGCTCATGCATGTGTTTACATGGTTCTCCACATGCTTCTGGTGGTAGAAATATGAACTATATGATATGAATTTGAACTCAAACACCAGACTGGCTGCACGAAACAACCGATACATAAAAAAAATATTGAACATTCTGGCTTTATAGCTTGTGAGTGGAAGTTTTTCCAAGCAAATTGTATGGCATTAATCTTTAGACTGTGAACCAGAGGTAATCGCAGTCTGATTTGTCAGGCAGACCAAGACCCTACGGTGACAAAGAAATGAAGGCACACGATAAAAACAAATGTTTTGAGGTATTAAAACCGCAATACGCAGTTCGGTGATTTTCATTTTTCTCTAGGGACACTGGTGCTACCAAATAAAAAAATTCTAAGTTGCACAGCAAAATATTTAGGAGCGTATGCCCTCAAAATGGGAGCACTGTAGACTGTGATGTCATAATAGCGTTGGATCAGTTCCACTCAGTGGAGGTAAACAAGTTGTTTTCTGACAGTTGCAACTTTGTGTCTATTGATCAGACAAACACTAGACTCCTGCATGGCTGTAAGTACTCGACTCCAGAGCCAGTCAACACTGGAACAAGTGCTGAACTCATGTTTCTTTGCAGGTCTTTGAATCTATTTAAAAAAAAAAAAAGTATTTAGCTAACTAGGCAAGTCAATATAGTCTTATGAAATAAATAGATATCTCTCAGTAGTTCTGTATGGACAGACAGTTGAGTCAGCTATAGTCTAGCCAGCAGTCTGTGTCTACGCTGTTGCACCATTGTTAATAGTCTGGTTTATGACACGTGATCTGAAACATTTCTGGGGTCTGGGGTTGTTCCCTTCGCTCTACTCTCTGTGGTGTTTGTCCCTCCTGGACCACCACCTTCCGCATACAGACACAGGCGGTGTGTTTGCTAAATAGCTACGTTTTTCCATAACAACAGTGCCATTCACATGAAATTGACGCCAACCCTTTTGGTTTGAGTTAAGTTATGGGGGAGGGTTCAGTAGTAATGTTTGGGGCCAGAGTGAATGTGAATATGGGGGTAAAGTGCTGAATCCACAGTCTTAACTCTCCTTTCATGCAGGCCGTGTGTATTGTACCCCCACAACACAGAGCACGTCTGTTTGACAGTGCAACACAGGACAGGAGCCTGGCGACACAGCTCTAACTAACCCCACATCTCTCTATGGGTTAATCCCTAGCTAACATGGCTCTCTTAGGGCTAACTCTAACTCAACTGATAGCAATACACTGATGTCCGTTTCAACTAACGCTAACTTAGCGACACAGTTATCTATGTGGCTAACGCTAACTTAGCTACACATCTTTCTATGGGGCTAACGCTAACTTAGCGACACAGTTATCTATGGGGCTAACTTAGCGACACAGTTCTCTATGGGGCTAACGCTAACTTAGCTACACAGTTCTCTATGGGGCTAACTTAGCGACACAGTTATCTATGGGGCTAACTTAGCTACACATCTTTCTATGGGGCTAACGCTAACTTAGCGACACAGTTCTCTATGGGGCTAACTTAGTGACACAGTTATCTATGGGGCTAACGCTAACTTAGTGACAGTTCTCTATGGGGCTAACGCTAACTTAGCTACACCGTTATCTATAGGGCTAACGCTAACTTAGTGACAGTTCTCTATGGGGCTAACGCTAACTTAGCGTCACAGTTCTCTATGGGGCTAACGCTAACTTAGCTACACAGTTATCTATGGGGCTAACTTAGCTACACCGTTATCTATAGGGCTAACGCTAGCTAGCTACACATCTTTCTATGGGGCTAACTCTAACTTAGCGCCACAGTTATCTATGGGGCTAACTTAGCGCCACAGTTATCTATGGGGCTAACTTAGCGCCACAGTTATCTATGGGGCTAACTTAGCGCCACAGTTATCTATGGGGCTAACTTAGCGCCACAGTTATCTATGGGGCTAACTTAGCTACACAGTTATCTATGGGGCTAACGCTAACTAAACTGTTAACCTCTATGGGCTAGCGTCCCACCTATTCAACAGCCAGTGGAATCCCGTGGCGCGATATTCAAATACCTTAGAAATGCTATTACTTCAATTTCTCAAACATATTACTATTTTACACCATTTTAAAGACAAGACTCTCGTTAATCTAACCACACTGTCCGATTTCAAAAAGGCTTTACAACGAAAGCAAAACATTAGATTATGTCAGCAGAGTACCCAGCCATAAATAATCAGACACCCATTTTTCAAGCTAGCATATAATGTCACATAAACCCAAACCACAGCTAAATGCAGCACTAACCTTTGATGATCTTCATCAGATGACAGTCTTAGGACATTATGTTATACAATACATGCATGTCTGTTCAATCAAGTTCATATTTATATCAAAAAACAGCTTTTTACATTAGCAGGTGACTAGCATGTGACTAGCATTCCCACCGAACACTTCCGGTGAATTTACTAAATTACTCACGATAAACTTTCACATAAAACATAACAATTATTTTAAGAATTATAGATACAGAACTCCTCTATGCACTCGATATGTCAGATTTTAAAATAGCTTTTCGGTGAAAGCACATTTTGCAATATTCTAAGTAGATAGCCCGGCATCACAGGGCTAGCTACTTAGACACCCAGCAAGTTTAGCACTCACCAAAGTCAGATTTACTATAAGAAAAATGTTATTACCTTTGCTGTCTTCGTCAGAATGCACTCCCAGGACTTCTACTTCAATAACAAATGTTGGTTTGGTCCCAAATAATCCATAGTTATATCCAAATAGCGGCGTTTTGTTCGTGCGTTCAAGACACTATCCGAAAGGGTAAATAAGGGTTACGAGCACGACGCATTTCGTGACAAAAAATGTCTAAATATCCCATTACCGTACTTCGAAGCATGTCAACCGCTGTTTAAAATAAATTTTTATGCCATTTTTCTCTTAAAAAAGCGATAATATTCCGACCGGGAAATCTTTTTTTATTACAAAGAGAGTGAAAGTAAAAGCATGCTATCCCCTCATGCACGAGCCTCAGTCTAATGGCCCTCTGATAGAGCACTTGCCAAACGCGCTAGTGTGTTTCAGCCTGGGCCTTGAATTACGTCATTCAGCTTTTTCCCGGGTTCTGAGAGCCGTAGGAAGTGTCACGTCATGCCAGAGATCCCCTGTTTTTGTTAGAGATGATCAAGGAGGGCAAGAAATGGTCAGACAGGCCACTTCCTGTAAGGAATCTTCTCAGGTTTTGGCCTGCCAAATGAGTTCTGTTATACTCACAGACACCATTCAAACAGTTTTAGAAACTTTAGGGTGTTTTCTATCCAAAGCCAATAATTATATGCATATTCTAGTTACTGGGCAGGAGTAGTAACCAGATTAAATCGGGTACGTTTTTTATCCGGCCGTGCAAATGCTGCCCCCTAGCCCCAACAGGTTAAAACCAAAGTCTGTTTTATTTTTCTTGGTTTGGGATTTTATATCTTTTTTCTCTCAATATTACAATTATTCCTAGAGAAACAACGGAAATGAATGTCCTGAGTCCATGTCAAGGCTCAAATCACATCAGATGACCATTTTCTTTACTGAATAAAGGAGAGAAACTAACATTTAGTTTTGAGTGTAATTCCCTGTAAGGAGGAGAGGAATATGTCGGTCTAGCGATGTTTCTGCTGATGTTTAGACCTACTGCTGCAGCAAATATCATGGCAAGAGTTTGCTAAATAATGGCCACCCAATTAAAACAAATACTCATGCTATATACTTCTGTCAGGTAAGCCTACTTTGCAGTTAACTTTTAATTGAGAAGGTTTTCGGGGAAAATTATTAGCATCGCTAACTGGCTACTACATACGGAGTAAAAGACAAACGCCTGTAACAGACAGACGGGCAATATTGCTGGAAATGAACTGGCAGATATCGTTACGTTTTGACTTTTTAAGCCAATAGTGGCTAACCAGGGTGGAGATAATGTCGATGTGGTTTTGATTGGATAATAGCCGAGATCTTTGAGGACGGCTTGTGATGTAAAAATGCATGTACTTTTTATAGGTGGGCTGCGGACTACTAGTAGTTGGAGACCCCTGGTCTATGGGTTAATTAATGCTAGCAGGCGAATTCCACGGATACCTATTAGCTAATGCTAACTAGCCCCATAGCTCTCTATGGTCTAATGCTAGCGCCACAGCTCCCTATTGGCAAATGCTAACTAACCCACACAGCTCTCTATGGGTTAACGCTATTACTAGCATGAACCGGTCAACCCCATTCACAGCCCCAGACTGGCTTAGCCAGGTGCTTAAGGTTGCCAGAGAGCCACTGTTGCTCAAAGTGGTAGGCCTATTATTGGCCTATTAATGGGGCTAGCAGATGCTACTGTGACGGCAGCATCTTTCCGCTTGTCTGTCTGTCTCCACCGTTTTTTTTTGTTGTTCTGTGCATCCACGTTGAAGCGATGGAACACAGACACACACAGGTGTGATCTGAAATAGAATCATTAATACGGAAGGGATCTGATAACGGAAAGGGTCTGGTTATGATATGCCACAGTATGCGGGACTATGTGTGTCACCTTAGACCTGCACACAGAGGGGGAACGACAGGCCTGACATTTTGTTATTAGAAGTTGCTCCACGGAAATCTAATTAACATAATGCAGAAATCCCCATCTGTTTAAACTACAGATCTTTTTGTTGTTGTTGCATGGGCTGTGTCTCAATCCATCTCATCCGCCAGTATGGCCCGTCCCCATCTGTTTAAACTACAGATCTTTTTGTTGTTGTTGCATGGGCTGTGTCTCAATCCATCTCATCCGCCAGTATGGCCCGTCCCCATCTGTTTAAACTACAGATCTTTTTGTTGTTGTTGCATGGGCTGTGTCTCAATCCATCTCATCCGCCAGTATGGCCCTTCCCCCATCTGTGGTGAAAGATGGCAGAGTTAGAGCGATGTTTGTCAGACTGAGACATCCTGAAAATCGGTCTTCTCACGAAAACGTCTGTAGTCTCCGACTGGTTTGGCCTACAAACTACCGCTCTGTAGAAAGATGAGACTCTCAGGAAGGGGCTTCTGCCAGGGCACCAAGGGCTTCTGCCAGGGCTGCAAGGCCATTAACTAAAATTGCTAAGTAAATTGATTTGAAAACTGAAAAATTGTAGGAATTCTGTGAAGAAAATGTATGTAAATGTGCATAAGTAATTAGCCTTTATGTTGATGTGTAGGTGATAGCCTATGCCTATTGGCTACAGCCTGTCATGTCCAGACCGATGCTGATATAAGGGAGGAGCCTGAAAATGTAGCCAAACTTTCTTGAGACTGATTCCATATGTTATTTTATAGTTTTGACATCTTCACTATTATTCTACAATGTAGAAAATAAAGAAATCAGTAGGTGTGCCCAAACTTTTGACTGGTACTGTATATTCTATACATGTGGTTAGCATGTTCAATTAATACATTATACTTTCTAATAATGCCATTAATACATTATACTTTCTAATAATGTAATGGATGTTTTTTTGTTTTCATTAAGATGCAAAAAAGTTTTATGTTAACAAATGAAGTTGATGTAATATAGACTGAAATACTTTACTTTAAAAGCATTGTAAATGATCTAGACCCATGTTGGCATATCAACACAAAAAAAACAAAACAACAGCATGTGTTTTAATTTTGGGATGGTTCAAGTTTAGTTTGGGACAGTTGAAATTGCGGTACCGGGACGGTGAGGATAAAATGTGGCCCAAACCCTACCTTGTGGAGTCCGTGCCCCAACGATTTGAGGCTGTTCTGAGGGCAAAATGTGTACTCAGTCTATGTTAGGTTACTGTTTCGATATGAGAGCTCCTGTTAGACTTATTTATTACAAATGTGTCTGATTTATATTGTTAATGTCAATGAAGTTGATCCAGAGCGTGACCTTTGACCTGTGTTGTGTCCACCAGCGCGTCATGGCGACGGCCTCTATAACTCCTACATGAGAACTGACCACCTACTGAAGGAAGAAGCAGACACACACAGTCCCGCTGGCCTGCCCCCGATACCCAAACACACTGTGAGTACACACACTACACACACACACACTAGGGTTGGGCAGTATACCCAGATATTTGGAAATGGCCATGGGATGGTTTTTCAATACCGTTGACATGTACTAATTTGAAGTTTTTTTAAATACATTTTTATATTTGTAGCTACTCTTTAGAGTAAATACCTGCAGTCTATGTTACGTGTGCCATATGTTAGGATATAAAGCAGATTTGCGTTCATTGAAACTATTTTTTCATGATGAAGTTTACCGGTAGTCCCCAGTCACATGTTGTTTTGTTTACAAGCACGTGATGACGAGAGACCGGAGCCTTGTTGTGCAGCAGGTGCCAGGTGATCTAGTTACAGTAGGGGATTCACTACTAGATATTTACCAGCTAGACATCTTACAACTATCAATTTAACTGTTTAAAACGTGCTAATGGCTCTGCAGTTTGATGGCTAGTTATCTAGCTAAGGGGTTAGCTTCCTGCAAAATCAAGCTTCTATTGGTAACAGCAGAGACATCCCCCCCCCCCCCTCCTTGATCAAGAGCCTAAAATTCTCATTTCAGTTTGTGTGACAAAACAAGCAAGTGTTGTGTAGAGAATCATTGTATAATCTAAACAGCTGTTAAATATATTTTCCATAACCATAAATATTGTATTTTCAGCAGGTTTGAAGTTGGTGTACAAAACCGAAAGTAAAAGACGCTGAAATTAAACTTAAGAATGGGAAGCATAGAAATAGAGCACGTAGAACAGATCTACCGCTTGTTTGTCTTGCTTTCAATGAGAATGACAGATATATATAACTCACATTTCTATGGGAATTTGGTCAGATCACCCAAATGGTTACATATTGCACTTAATGTACCAAAAAAGTTATATTAATTATGTTTCCGTCATCGTTTCCTATGACTGTAAAGACCGAAAAGAGATTCTGGACATTAGAACAGGGATCACTAACCTCCCATTAGGAAGTAGAATTCTACTTCAACGAGTCGGAGGCGCAGGACGTACTGCTCACCTCGGACCAGGTCCTAATCCCAGAGACACCAAAAAGGGCAACATACTGCTCACCTCGGACCAGGTCCTAATCCCAGAGACACCAAAAAGGGCAACGTGAGAGAGAGAGGCTGACGTGAGGGTACCCTGACGAAACTACGTCGGGCGAGTACATAAACCGCCTCTGCCCTCCGTTCTATTGGCGAACGTACAATCACTGGAGAATAAACTGGATGAGCTCCGTTTGAGACTATCCTATCAACGGGACCTGAAGAACTGTAATATCATATGTTTCACAGAGTCGCGGCTGAACGAGGACATGGATAAATATGCATCTAGTTGATTTTTCTATGCATCGGCAGGATAGAACGGCAGCGAGGGTAAGCTCAATGGGGGAAGGTGTGTGTCTTTTTGTCAACATCTCGTGTGCGATCTCTAATATTAAGGATGTCTTGAGGTTTTGCTCACCTGAGTTAGATCATCTAAAGACCATATCATTTACCAAGATAGTTCCTGCTACGCCCTCTTGACTAACCATCAAACAGGCAAAGCGTCAATACAAGACTAAAGATCCAATCCTACGACATCGGCTCTGATGTTTTTCGCATGTGTCAGGGTTTGCAAACTAACACACGCTCTCCGTTGACGATGTGAGTTAAACCCGGTCAACGTTCACAAGGCCTCAGGGGTCCAGATGGATAACCAGGATGTGTACTCAGAGTATGCACCAGCCAGCAAGTGTCTTCACTGACATTTTCAACCTCTCCATGACCCAGTCTGTAATACCTACATGTTTTAAGTAGACCACTATAGTCCCTGTGCCCAAGAACACTAAGGTAACCTGTCAAAATGGCTATCGACCCGTAGTTCTCACATCTGTAACCATGAAATGCTTTGAAAGGCTGGTCATGGCTCACATCAACACCATAATCCCAGACACCTTCAACCCACTCCAATTCGCAAACTGCCTCAACAGATGGGGTGGCAGGTAGCCTAGTGGTTAGAGCGTTGGGCCAGAAACCGAAAGGTTGCTGGATCAAATCCCCGAACTGACGAGGTAAAAATCTGTCGTTCTGCCCCTGAACAAGGCAGTTAACCCACTGTTCCCCGGTAGGCTGTCATTGTAAATAAGAATTTGTTCTTAACTGACTTGCCTAGTTGAATAAAGGTGTTAAAAAATATATATGTATGTAAAAACTGATTCACAGATGAGACAATCTCTATTGCACTCCACACTGCCCTTTCCCACCTGGACAAAAGGAACACTTATGTGAGAATGCTGTTCACCACAGCACCCTCTGAGCTCATCACAAAGCTAAGGATCCTGGGACTGAACACATCCCTCTGCAACTGGATCCTAGACTTCCTGACGGGCCGCCCCCAGGTGGTGAGGGTAGGCAACAACACATCTGCCACGCTGACCACTCAACACGGGGACCACTTGGGTGTGTGCTCAGTCCCCTCCTGTACTCCCTGTTCACCCACGACTGCATGGCCATGCACGACTCCAACACCATAAAGTTTTCTACCCCTGTGTATATAGCCTAGTAATCATAGACTCAGTACTGGTACCCCGTGTATATAACCTAGTTATCATTACTCAGTACTGGTACCCTGTGTATATAGCCTAGTTATCATTACTCAGTACTGCTACCCTGTGTATAGCCTAGTTATCATTACTCAGTACTGGTACCCTGTGTATATAGCCTAGTAATCATAGACTCAGTACTGGTACCCCGTGTATATAACCTAGTTATCATTACTCAGTACTGGTACCCTGTGTATATAGCCTAGTTATCATTACTCAGTACTGCTACCCTGTGTATAGCCTAGTTATCATTACTCAGTACTGCTACCCTGTGTATAACCTAGTTATCATTACTCAGTACTGGTACCCTGTGTATATAGCCTGGTACCCCGTGTATATAGCCTGGTACCCCGTGTATATAGCCTGCTACCCTGTGTATATAGCCTAGTTATCATTACTCAGTACTGGTACCCTGTGTATATAGCCTAGTTATCATTACTCAGTACTGGTACCCCGTGTATATAGCCTGGTACCCCGTGTATATAGCCTGGTACCCCGTGTATATAGCCTGCTACCCTGTGTATATAGCCTGGTACCCCGTGTATATAGCCTGGTACCCCGTGTATATAGCCTGGTACCCCGTGTATATAGCCTGGTACCCTGTGTATATAGCCTAGTTATCATTACTCAGTACTGGTACCCTGTGTATATAGCCTAGTTATCATTACTCAGTACTGGTACCCTGTGTATATAGCCTGGTACCCCGTGTATATAGCCTGGTACCCCGTGTATATAGCCTAGTTATCATTACTCAGTACTGGTACCCTGTGTATATAGCCTAGTTATCATGGACTCAGTACTGGTACCCTGTGTATATAGCCTAGTTATCATTACTCAGTACTGGTACCCTGTGTATATAGCCTGGTACCCTGTGTATATAGCCTGGTACCCTGTGTATATAGCCTGGTACCCTGTGTATATAGCCTGGTACCCTGTGTATATAGCCTGGTACCCTGTGTATATAGCCTGGTACCCTGTGTATATAGCCTGCTACCCCGTGTATATAGCCTGGTACCCCGTGTATATAGCCTGCTACCCCGTGTATATAGCCTGCTACCCCGTGTATATAGCCTGGTACCCCGTGTATATAGCCTGCTACCCCGTGTATATAGCCTGCTACCCCGTGTATATAGCCTGCTACCCCGTGTATATAGCCTGGTACCCCGTGTATATAGCCTGGTACCCTGTGTATATAGCCTGGAACCCTGTGTATATAGCCTGGTACCCTGTGTATATAGCCTAGTTATCATTACTCAGTACTGGTACCCCGTGTATATAGCCTGGTACCCTGTGTATATAGCCTAGTTATCATTACTCAGTACTGGTACCCCGTGTATATAGCCTGGTACCCCGTGTATATAGCCTGGTACCCCGTTTATATAGCCTAGTTATCATTACTCAGTACTGGTACCCTGTGTATATAGCCTAGTTATCATTACTCAGTACTGGTACCCTGTGTATATAGCCTTCTACCCTGTGTATATAGCCTGCTACCCTGTGTATATAGCCTGCTACCCTGTGTATATAGCCTGCTACCCTGTTTATATAGCCTGCTACCCTGTGTATATAGCCTGCTACCCTGTGTATATAGCCTGCTACCCTGTGTATATAGCCTGGTACCCTGTGTATATAGCCTAGTTTCTCATTGTGTGTAATTATTATTACGTTTTTTACCTTTTATTATATCTGTTTTCTTTCTCTCTGTATTGTTGGGAAGGTTCGGAAAGTTAGCCTTTGTCAGTGAGCTCCAAAAGGTTTGGCACAGTGACACCTTTTTTGATGTTTTGGCTCCGTACTCCAGCACTTTGGGATTTTAAACCAAACAATGACTATGAGGTTAAAGTGCAGACTGTCAGCTTTAATTGGAGGGTATTTTCATTCATATCGGGTAAACCGTTGATTTTTGTATTCCAGAAGTACTCTTTTTTTTTTTATGTCGTCATGTAAGAGTCTGTTGACGTCCACGGCTTCCTGAAATACAGGTGTGATTTGAAGAAGGAAGCAGGTGTTAAATATGGGGCTTTGCTACACTGAAACCAGCACATTGATTACATCAGTTGGCCTTTTATCAATACAATCTGTTTTTTCTTTTGTCATATTTTGAACCAGAGTGAGGCTCTCTACCACTAGCCTCTACCCTATTGTTCGTGCAGTGAGAATGATTCACCAGGTTCATTTTAATATTTTCTTCATTTATCTGCAGAAAAGCCCCTACCAGTATAGAAATTAGGGAGCCAAATGAATGTCTCTCTTACTGATGCGGTAGGCTACTGACGAGTCACTGTCTGGGAAGTCCTGATGGAAACAAACGAGCTCTTTAGTTGTCCTGACGCGATACCATAGACATACTGTATGAATGGCAAGGATAGACGACATCAGCTTTATTCAGTCTGTCCCACACCTTTTATAAACCTGGTCCAGCTTTATTCATTCTGTCCCACACCTTTTATAAACCTGGTCCAGCTTTATTCAGTACAATACAAAGACGTTGAAGGATCATCCAGCTCTCTGCCTCTGTGTAAAAACACGTGACTGTAACCACAGTGTACACAACACACACACACAACACACACACACACACACACACACCACACACCACACACACACAACACACCACACACACCACACCCACACACACACCACACACACACAACACACAACACACCACACACACACCCACACACACACCCAGATACCGGACGTGTAGATGTGTTTTCCTGTCATCGTTCACCTTGTGACTGCGCCTTTCCTATCAATTAGATGGGTAGAAGATGCACGTCGTTCATTCTAGCGGGAGAAGGCTGGCACCATAGATAATGAGTCTACTTGTCTACTAGTAAAAAGCAAGTTGCTAGTGCAGTACCTAATAATAGGTTATCGCTGATCATAATCCATGGTTATTTAGCAAGTTAGCTGGCTAGCTAGCTATCACATCACTTTTCATGATCCATGAGTTACTACACAGCCTGCAGGGACTCTGTCAACCCTGGGAAAACATGCAAATATAACCTGATTCTAGCTACAATACAAATAACCATCCGGATGATACACACACACACACACACACACACACACACACACACACACACACACACACACACACACCCCCCAACGGCTAGGAGGATATCTCTCTGGAGGAGGGCAGCTAGACGGGCGACAGTGGGAGGATATCCCTCTGGAGGAGGGCAGCTAGACGGGCGACAGTGGGAGGGTATCCCTCTGGAGGAGGGCAGCTAGACAGGCGACAGTGGGAGGATATCCCTCTGGAGGAGGGCAGCTAGACGGGCGACAGTGGGAGGATATCCCTCTGGAGGAGGGCAGCTAGACGGGCGACAGTGGGAGGACATCCCTCTGGAGGAGGGCAGCTAGACGGGCGACAGTGGGAGGATATCCCTCTGGAGGAGGGCAGCTAGACGGGCGACAGTGGGAGGGTATCCCTCTGGAGGAGGGCAGCTAGACGGCGACAGTGGGAGGATATCCCTCTGGAGGAGGGCAGCTAGACGGGCGACAGTGGGAGGATATCTCTCTGGAGGAGGGCAGCTAGACGGGCGACAGTGGGAGGATATCCCTCTGGAGGAGGGCAGCTAGACGGGCGACAGTGGGAGGGTATCTCTCTGGAGGAGGGCAGCTAGACGGGCGACAGTAGGAGGATATATCCCTCTGGAGGAGGGCAGCTAAACGGGCGACAGTGGGAGGATATCTCTCTGGAGGAGGGCAGCTAGACGGGCGACAGTGGGAGGACATCCCTCTGGAGGAGGTTCAGCTAGACGGGCGACAGTGGGAGGATATCCCTCTGGAGGAGGGCAGCTAGACGGGCGACAGTGGGAGGAGATCCCTCTGGAGGAGGGCAGCTAGACGGGCGACAGTGGGAGGATATCCCTCTGGAGGAGGGCAGCTAGACGGGCGACAGTGGGAGGATATCCCTCTGGAGGAGGGCAGCTAGACGGGCGACAGTGGGAGGGTATCTCTCTGGAGGAGGGCAGCTAGACGGGCGACAGTAGGAGGATATATCCCTCTGGAGGAGGGCAGCTAAACGGGCGACAGTGGGAGGATATCTCTCTGGAGGAGGGCAGCTAGACGGGCGACAGTGGGAGGACATCCCTCTGGAGGAGGTTCAGCTAGACGGGCGACAGTGGGAGGATATCCCTCTGGAGGAGGGCAGCTAGACGGGCGACAGTGGGAGGGGATCCCCCTGGAGGAGGGCAGCTAGACGGGCGACAGTGGGAGGATATCCCTCTGGAGGAGGGCAGCTAGACGGGCGACAGTGGGAGGACATCCCTCTGGAGGAGGGCAGCTAGACGGGCGACAGTGGGAGGATATCCCTCTGGAGGAGGGCAGCTAGACGGGAGACAGTGGGAGGATATCCCTCTGGAGGAGGGCAGCTAGACGGGCGACAGTGTGTCGTACTGCCTATTCACTCAACCTGCTGCCAGCCGCGCTAATGGTAACCCAGATGACAAGAGAGCCACATAAACAAACTTAGAACTTCATAATTATCAGCTAGCTATATATGGGAATCGTAATAATCTAGCTAACCAGCAAGTTTAACAGGCAAAAACAACCTAAATCTAATGTAATGCAAGGGAGATGACTAGACGGCTAGTAATTATTTGTGGATAGCCCTATTGACTTACTATGGGGTTGCTATCTACGCACACTACTGTGTGTATTGTAGTCATGAGATGGGACTGGGCAGCATATTTATTTATTTTATTTATTTATTTATTTCACCTTTATTTAACCAGGTAGGCCAGTTGAGAACAAGTTCTCATTTATAATTGCGACCTGGCCAAGATAAAGCAAAGCAGTTCGACAACATACAACAACACAGAGTTACACATGGAGTAAAACAAACATACAGTCAATAATACAGTAGAACAATTAGTCTATATACAATGTGAGCAAATGAGGTGAGATAAGGGAGGTAAAGGCAATAAAAGGCCGTGGTGGCGAAGTAAATACAATATAGCAAGAAAAACACTGGAATGGTAGATTTGTAATTTGAAGAAAGTTCAAAGTTAAAATATAAATAATATGGTGCAAAGGAGCAAAATAAATAAATAAATAAATACAGTAGGGGAAGAGGTAGTTGTTTGGGCTAAATTATAGATGGGCTATGTACAGGTGCAGTGATCTGTGAGCTGCTCTGACAGCTGGTGCTTAAAGCTAGTGAGGGAGATAAGTGTTTCCAGTTTCAGAGACTTTTGTAGTTCGTTCCAGTCATTGGCAGCAGAGAACTGGAAGGAGAGACGACCAAAGGAGGAATTGGCTTTAGGGGTGACCAGAGAGATATACCTGCTGGAGCGCGTGCTACAGGTGGGTGCTGCTATGGTGACCAGAGAGATATACCTGCTGGAGCGCGTGCTACAGGTGGGTGCTGCTATGGTGACCAGCGAGCTGAGATAAGGGGGGACTTTACCTAGCAGGGTCTTGTAGATGACCTGGAGCCAGTGGGTTTGGCGATGGATATGTAGCGAGGGCCAGCTAACGAGAGCGGACAGGTCACAGTGGTGGGTAGTATATGGGGCTTTGGTGACAAAACGGATGGCACTGTGATAGACTGCATTCAATTGAATGAGTAGGGTATTGGAGGCTATTTTGTAAATGACATCGCCGAAGTCAAGGATCGGTAGGATAGTCAGTTTTACGAGGGTATGTTTGGCAGCATGAGTGAAGAATGCTTTGTTGCGAAATAGGAAGCCAATTCTAGATTTGACTTTGGATTGGAGATGCTTAATGTGAGTCTGGAAGGAGAGTTTACAGTCTAACCAGACACCTAGGTATTTGTAGTTGTCCACATATTCTAAGTCAGAACCGTCCAGAGTAGTGATGCTGGACGGGCGGGCAGGTGCAGGCAGCGATCGATTGAAGAGCATGCATTTAGTTTTACTTGCATTTAAGAGCAGTTGGAGGCCACGGAAGGAGAGTTGTATGGCATTGAAGCGCATCTGGAGGTTAGTTAACACAGGTGAGGCAGTCATTTGAGAAACCAAGGCTGTTGAGTCTGTTGATAAGAATGTTGTGATTGACAGAGTCGAAAGCCTTGGCCAGGTCGATGAAGACTGCTGCACAGTATTGTCTTTTATCGATGGCGGTTATGATATTGTTTAGGGCGTGGCTGAGGTGCACCCATGACCAGCTCGGAAACCATCCTTCACTACATAGCGGAGAAGGTACGGTGGGATTCGAAATGGTCGGTGAATTGTTTATTAACTTGGCTTTCGAAGACTTTAGGAAGGCAGAGTAGGATAGATATAGGTCTGTAACAGTTTGTGTCTGGAGTGTCTCCCCCTTTGAAGAGGGGGATGACCGTGGCAGCTTTTCAATCTTTGGGGGTCTCAGACGATACGAAGGAGGTTGAACAGGATACTAGTAGGGGTTGCAACAATTGCAGCGGATCATTTTAGAAAGAGAGGGTCCAGATTGTCTAGCCCGGCTGATTGTTTTTTTTTATGGGTCCAGATTTTGCCGCTCTTTCAGAACATCTGCTATCTGGATTTGGGTGAAGGAGAAATGGGGGAGGCTTGGGCAAGTTGCTGTGGGGGGTGCAGAGCTGTTGACCGGGGTAGGGGTAGCCAGGTGGAAAGCATGGTCAGCCGTAGAAAAATGCTTATTGAAATTCTCGATTATTGTAGATTTATCGGTGGTGACAGTGTTTCCTATCCTCAGTGCAGTGGGCAGCTGGGAGGAGGTGCTCTTATTCTCCATGGACTGTCCCAGAACTTTTTGGAGTTTGTGCTACAGGATGCAAATTTCTGTTTGAAAAAGCTAGCATTTGCTTTCCTAACTGCCTGTGTATATTGGTTCCTAACTTCCCTGAAAAGATGCATATGGCGGGGGCTATTCGATGCTAATGCAGTACGCCACAGGATGTTTTTGTGCTGGTCAAGGGCAGTCAGGTCTGGAGTGAGCTAAGGGCTATATCTGTTCTTAGTTCGACATTTTTTGAATGGGCCATGCTTATTTAAGATGGTGAAGAAAGCATTTTTAAAGAATAACCAGGCATCCTCTACTGACGGAATGAGGTCAATATCCTTCCAGGATACCCGGGCCAGGTCGATTAGAAAGGCCTGCTCGCAGAAATGTTTTAGGGAGCATTTGACAGTGATGAGGGGTGGTGGTTTGACCGCGGACCCATTACGGATGCAGGCAATGAGGCAGTGATCGCTGAGATCCTGGTTGAAGACAGCAGAGGTGTATTTAGAGGGCAGGTTGGTCAGGATGATATCTATGAGGGTGCCCGTGTTTATGGCTTTAGGGTTGTACCTGGTGGGTTCCATAATAATTTGGGTGAGATTGAGGGCATCTAACTTAGATTGTAGGACGGCTGGGGTGTTAATTATATCCAAGTTTATGTCACCTTACAGTACAAACTCTGAAGATAAATGGGGGGCAATTAATTCACATATGGTGTCCAGGTCACAGCTGGGGGCTGAGGGGGGTCTATAACAAGCGGCAACAGTGAGAGACTTATTTCTGGAAAGGTGGATTTTTAAAAGTAGAAGCTCGAACTGTTTGGGCACAGACCTGGATAGCATGACAGAACTCTGCAGGCTATCTCTGCAGTAGATTGCAACTCCACCCCCTTTGGCAGTTCTATCTTGGCGGAAAATGTTGTAGTTGGGGATGGAAATATCTGAATTTTTGGTGGCCTTCCTAAGCCAGGATTCAGGATTCAGACACGGCTAGGACGTCAGGTTTGGCAGAGTGTGCTAAAGCAGTGAATAAAACAAACTTAGGGAGGAGGCTTCTGGGGCTACAGGGCCTGGGTTAACCTCTACATCACCAGAGGAACAGAGGAGGAGTAGGATAAGGGTACGGCTAAAGGCTATAAGAACTGGTCGTCTAGTACGTTGGGGACAGATAATAAAAGGAGCAGATTTCTGGGCGTGGTAGAATAGATTCAGGGCATAATGTACAGACAAGGGTATGGTAGGATGCGAGTACTGTGGAGGTAAATCTAGGCGTTGAGTGACGATGAGAGAGGTTTTGTCTCTGGAGGCACCAGTTAAGCCAGGTCAGGTCTCCGCATGTGTCGGGTGGGACGAAAGAGCTATCTAAGGCATTTTGAGCGGGACTGAAGGCTCAACAGTGAAATAAAACAATAAAAACTAGCCAAGACAGCAGTAGCCGAGACAGCAGTAGACATGGCATATTGACATTAGAGAGAGGCATAAAGCAATCACAGGTGTTGATCAGGAGAGCTAAGACAACAACGGGTAATTGGCGATGAATGGGCAGAGCGGGTCAGTTAGGTGCATACAGGACCTGAGTTTGAGGCTGGGGCCAACAGATAAACAAAATGAGGTACCGTGTTATTGAAACAGTCCAGGGGGCATCAGCTGTGTAGCCGAGTGATCATAGGGTCAGAAGAGCAGCAATAGGTGAGTTAGGGTGCTGTTTGGGAGTCACTACTACGCTAGGCTAGCAGGGGACACGGCGTTCAGAAAGCTAGCGGGCCGGGGATAGTAGCTGGTTCTGCGGCGACATCGTTGAGACCACATTGGGCGATCGCGTCGGCAGTCCAGTCGTGATGGATCGGCGGAGCTCCGTGTCGACAATAAAGGAGTCCAGGCCAAGTGAATTAGCTGGTATATGGGCCTAGCTCGAGGCTAGCTCAAGGCTAGCTGGTGCTTGCTTCGGGGCAGAGGCGTTAGCTAACAGTAGCCACTCGTTTGCAGCTAGCTAGCAGCTAGCTAGGACTAATGATCCGGTGTAACGATCCAGAGCGGCAGGAATCCGGTGACGTGGTAGAGAGAAGCAGTTCGATATACTCTGGGTTGATATCGCGCTGTGCAGACTGGCAGGTGTTGTCCGAGCTGAGGCTAGCTGATGACTGGGGGGGGGGAAAGGCGAGGACTGCTAGCCGTGGCTAACAAAGACTAGTAGCTAGTTAGCTGGCTAGCTCCTGATGGAAGTTCCAGTTAGTTAGCTGGCTAGTTAGCTGGCTAGCTCCTGATGGAAGTTCCAGTTATAAGGAATATAAATAGCACATCCGTACCTCATTGGGTGAGGCAGGTTGCAGGAAAGTATATTTAGTTCGTAGATAGAGAGGTTAAGATATATATGAAAAAGACCAGCTATTTACACGGGATAAGACAAAGACAGATACACGCGTCCTACTGCAGCGCCATCTTGGATTTTTTTACATTTATTTTTTTTGTCCATCACCTAAGCCCCTTTTTGATCTAGAATAAACCCTGGTATTGCCTGCCTCCCATACCCAAACACACTGTTGGTACGCCCACACTGTCCTGTCCAAAAACACTGTTACTGAGACCTTTTGAGTTATTGAGACCTTATCCTCTCTCTCCTCCGTCTCTCTCCCCTCCTTATCCTCTCTCTCCTCCGTCTCTCTCCCCTCCTTATCCTCTCTCTCCTACGTCTCTCTCTCCCCTCCTTATCCTCTCTCCCCTCCTTATCCTCTCTCTCCTCCGTCTCTCTCTCCCCTCCTTATCCTCTCTCTCTCCTCCGTCTCTCTCTCCCCTCCTTATCCTCTCTCCCCTCCTTATCCTCTCTCTCCTCCGTCTCTCTCTCCCCTCCTTATCCTCTCTCTCCTCCGTCTCTCTCTCCCCTCCTTATCCTCTCTCTCCTCCGTCTCTCTCTCCCCTCCTTATCCTCTCTCTCCCCTCCTTATCCTCTCTCTCCCCTCCTTATCCTCTCTCTCCCCTCCTTATCCTCTCTCTCCTCCGTCTCTCTCTCTCCCCTCCTTATCCTCTCTCCCCTCCTTATCCTCTCTCTCCTCCGTCTCTCTCTCCCCTCCTTATCCTCTCTCCCCTCCTTATCCTCTCTCTCCCCTCCTTATCCTCTCTCCCCTCCTTATCCTCTCTCTCCTCCGTCTTTCTCTCCCTCCTTATTCTCTCTCCTCCGTCTTTCTCTCCCTCCTTATCCTCTCTCCTTCATCTCTCTCCCTCCTTTTCCCCTCTCCCTCACCCTCCTTTTCCCCTCTCTTCTCCTCTCTTCCCTTCTCCAATCTGACAGGTTATAATCCACGAGCACAGAGAATAGGGTCCCGCTGTCCTAGTCGTCTGCTACAACATGGCATACTTATGCCCTGTCTCTCTCTCACGCACTCTCAATTCCCATTCCTCTGTTCCTCCCATGCAGACCAGTGTGTTTGTACACTCTTTCTTGTCTTGCACATGAGCGAGAAGGTGAGGAACAGAGAAGGACAAGATAATTAGAGAGAGGGAGGACATCCAATGATCAATCCCTGTCTCTCTGTCTCTCTCTGTCTGTCTCTCTGTGTCTCTGTCTGTGTCTCTCTCTTTGTCTGTCTCTCTCTTTGTCTGTGTCTCTCTCTGTCTCTCTTTGTCTGTGTCTCTCTCTCTGTCTCTCTCTTTGTCTGTCTCTCTCTTTGTCTGTCTCTCTCTTTGTCTGTCTCTCTCTTTGTCTGTCTCTCTCTTTGTCTGTCTCTCTCTTTGTCTGTCTCTCTCTTTGTCTGTCTCTCTCTGTCTGTCTGTCTGTCTGTCTGTCTGTCTGTCTGTCTGTCTGTCTGTCTGTCTGTGTCTGTCTGTCTCTCTGTGTCTCTCTGTCTGTCTGTGTGTTCAGCTGAGGAGGAATGCCTGCTGCTGCACACCCACAGCTATTCAGGGCTCACACACACACACACACACGCACTGACGCCTGCCACACACACACGCCTGCCACACACACACACACCTGCCACACACACGCACACGCCTGCCCCCCCCCCCCCCCCACACACACACACACACACACACACACTCTCTCACTTCTCAGCTGGGGGGAAGGATTGCGTATTTCAGGAGTGTGTTTCCACCTCATAACAAATGTTCCCTCTAAGCTGCGCCCCTCCCCCTGTCCC
This sequence comes from Salmo trutta, assembly GCF_901001165.1. Classification (NCBI taxonomy): domain Eukaryota; kingdom Metazoa; phylum Chordata; class Actinopteri; order Salmoniformes; family Salmonidae; genus Salmo; species Salmo trutta. The sequence goes on along the minus strand of NC_042972.1, from coordinate 2,401,287 downwards.
TCTAAGCTGCGCCCGTCCCCCTGTCCCTCTAAGCTGCGCCCGTCCCCCTGTCCCTCTAAGCTGCGCCCCTCCCCCTGTCCCTCTAAGCTGCGCCCGTCCCCCTGTCCCTCTAAGCTGCGCCCGTCCCCCTGTCCCTCTAAGCTGCGCCCGTCCCCCTGTCCCTCTAAGCTGCGCCCGTCCCCCTGTCCCTCTAAGCTGCGCCCGTCCCCCTGTCCCTCTAAGCTGCGCCCGTCCCCCTGTCCCTCTAAGCTGCGCCCGTCCCCCTGTCCCTCTAAGCTGCGCCCGTCCCCCTGTCCCTCTAAGCTGCGCCCGTCCCCCTGTCCCTCTAAGCTGCGCCCGTCCCCCTGTCCCTCTAAGCTGCAGCCCGTCCCCCTGTCCCTCTAAGCTGCGCCCGTCCCCCTGTCCCTCTAAGCTGCGCCCGTCCCCCTGTCCCTCTAAGCTGCGCCCGTCCCCCTGTCCCTCTAAGCTGCGCCCGTCCCCCTGTCCCTCTAAGCTGCGCCCGTCCCCCTGTCCCTCTAAGCTGCGCCCGTCCCCCTGTCCCTCTAAGCTGCGCCCGTCCCCCTGTCCCTCTAAGCTGCGCCCGTCCCCCTGTCCCTCTAAGCTGCGCCCGTCCCCCCCTGTCCCTCTAAGCTGCGCCCGTCCCCCTGTCCCTCTAAGCTGCGCCCGTCCCCCTGTCCCTCTAAGCTGCGCCCCTCCCCCTGTCCCTCTAAGCTGCGCCCGTCCCCCTGTCCCTCTAAGCTGCGCCCGTCCCCCTGTCCCTCTAAGCTGCGCCCGTCCCCCTGTCCCTCTAAGCCGCGCCCGTCCCCCTGTCCCTCTAAGCTGCGCTTAGACAACAACATGGTAACAACACATCATGGTAGCAACACAACATGAAAACAACATGGTAGAAACACAACATGACAGAACATGGTAGCAACAAAACATGGCAACAACATGGTAACAACACATCATGGTAGCAACACAACATGAAAACAACATGGTAGAAACACAACATGACAGAACATGGTAGCAACAAAACATGGCAACAACATGGTAGCAACACATCATGGTAGCAACACAACATGACAACAACATGGTAGAAACATGACAACAACATGGTAGCAACACAACATGGTAGCAGCACAAAACATGGTACAAACATTATTGGGCACAGACAACAGCACAAAGGGCAAGAAGGTAGAGACAATAATACATCACACAAAGCAGCCACAACTGTCAGTAAGAGTGTCCTTTGGTCTGATAACTTGCTCCTCTGGAAACATGCAAGCACAGGACCAAGTCAAGCTTCAGGGCTTGATTAAGACGGCGGGAAAGGAAAATTGGTATAGAACAAGAATCAGCCGCCAACCTGTACACAGAACTAGTCCTGCTAAAACTTGAAAGCATTTTACCAGGACCGTAGTCATAATTGGAGATGGGAGTTCCATGCGATCATGGCTCTGTGTAATACTGTGCATTGGCTTAATGTACTTGGGGACTGTGAAGAGACCCCTGGTGGCATGTCTTGTAGGGTATGTATGGGGTGTCTGAAGAGACCCCTGGTGGTATGTCTTGTAGGGTATGTCTGAAGAGACATACATTTGACATTTTAGTCATTTAGCAGACACTCTTATCCAGAGCGACTTACATGGTAGTGCATGTAAGTGAGTGAGTGCATACATTTAATTTCATACATTTATTTTTTTTGTACTGGCCCCCCGTGGGAATCGAACCCACAACCATGGCGTTGCACACACCATGCTGGCGTTGCAAACACCATGCTCTACCAACTGAGCCACAGGGAAGGCTACCAGGGAGACCCCTGGTGGCATGTCTTGTGGGGTATGTATGGGGTGTCTGAAGAGACCCCTGGTGGCATGTCTTGTGGTTTATATATGGGTGTCTGAAGAGACCCCTGGTGGCATGTCTTGTGGTTTATATATGGGTGTCTGAAGAGACCCCTGGTGGCATGTCTTGTGGTTTATATATGGGTGTCTGAAGAGACCCCTGGTGGCATGTCTTGTGGTTTATATATGGGTGTCTGAGCTGAATGTTATTTGATTATGCAGACAATTTGGAATTTTCATTACAGTAATATTTCTAATAAAGACTAGAAGAGAAGACAGTCTCTCCTCAACCAGGAAGACTGGCATTCATGCTGCTGTCCATAATATTATTTATTCACTTTTATTTATTCAGGGTAGCTCAATTGAGACCAGGGTGTCGCGAGTACAAACATTTTCTCACAAACAGGAAGAAAAATGTACATTACGAAAATACAACCGCTCTGTTTTGAGCCAGCTACAGGTCTGTTTTGAGCCAGCTACAGGTCTGTTTTGAGCCAGTTACAGCTCTGTTTTGAGCCAGCTACAGGTCTGTTTTGAGCCAGCTACAGGTCTGTTTTGAGCCAGCTACAGGTCTGTTTTGAGCCAGCTACAGGTCTGTTTTGAGCCAGCTACAGGTCTGTTTTGAGCCAGCTACAGCTCTGTTTTGAGCCAGCTACAGCTCTGTTTTGAGCCAGCTACAGCTCTGTTTTGAGCCAGCTACAGCTCTGTTTTGAGCCAGCTACAGCTCTGTTTTGAGCCAGTTACAGCTCTGTTTTGAGCCAGCTACAGCTGTGTTTTGAGCCAGCTACAGCTCTGTTTTGAGCCAGCTACAGCTTTGATGAGTCTTTCTTTACTGCACCTGACCCTGTTACCGGACAACATCGTCTGGCAGGAATTAGTTCCTATTCCACTGCTTCTCTCCCCACTCCCCCCCCTCCTCTCTAACTCTGTCTCTCTTCTCCCTCCCCCAGGTGAATAAGCCAGGTGTGATGCGGGACCAGATCAGTGTTAGCGGGGCTCAGTTGAAGGTCAAGTACCCGTACGAAGACTCCACCTACAACCGCAAGGTCAATGCTGTTACCGCGACAACGCACAACGGCAACAGCGCCGCCGGACCGATCACCGGTAAACCAGCATCGGTGCCTGGACTGTCTAAAGAACGCTCCGCCGGACAGATAACCGGTAAACCAGCATCGGTGCCTGGACTGTCTAAAGAACGCAGCGCAGACAGTACGGGATCCAGTAAAGGGTCGTCAGAGAGCACCGGACCCTGGGGGGGCAAACTGGTGGGGCCCCTGACTCCTGAACAGGCCCTCAGACAGTACCGCTCACAACTTACTATCCTGGAACAGACTGAGATACACTCCTACCCAGAGGTACACACACACACACACACACACACACACACACACACACACAGTGGGACTCGCACACGCTGGGGCACACATTCACACCAGGGCTCTACAGTGTGACCATTGTACTCTGAAAATATTCAGACCCCTTCCCTTTTCCCATATTTTGTTACATTACAGCCTTATTCTAAACTGGATTAAATAAAACATTTTCCTCATCAATCTATATACAATACCCCTTAATGACAAAGCGAAAACAGGTTTTTAGAAATGTTTGCAAATGTATTAAATACATTTTTTTTAAACGTATTTACGTGAGTATTCAGACCCTTTGCTATGAGACTCGAAGTTGAGCTCAGGAGTGTCCTGTTTCCATTGATCATACTTGATATGTTTCTTGAACTTGATTGGTTGGAAAGGCACACACCTGTCTATATAAGGTCCCATAGTTGACAGTGCATGTCAGAGCAAAAACCAAGCCATGAGGTCGAAGGAATTGTCCGTAGAGCTTCGAGACAGGATTGTCTTGAGGCACAGATCTGGGGAAGGGTACCAAAACAATTCTGCAGCATTTAAGGTCCCCAAGAACACAGTGGCCTCCATCATTCTTAAATGGAAGATGTTTAGAACCACCAAGACTCTTCCTAGAGCTGGCCGCCCGCCCAAACTGAGCAATCGGGGGAGAAGGGCCATGGTCAGAAAGGTGACCAAGAACCTAATGGACACACTGACAGAGCTCCAGAGATCCTCTGTGGAGATGGGAGAACCTTCCAGAAGGACAACCATCTCTGCAGCACTCCACCAATCTGGCCTTTATGGTAGAGTGGCCAGAGGGAAGCCACTCCTCAGTAAAAGGCACATGACAGCCCACTGAGTTTGCCAAAAGGCACCTAAAGGACTCAGACCATGAGAAACAAGATTCTCTGGCCTGATGAAACCAAGATTCAACTCTTTGCCCTGAATGCCAAGTGTCACGTCTGGAGGAAACCTGGCACCATCCCTACGGTGAAGCATGGTGGTGGCAGCATTATGCTGTGGGGATGTTTTTTTAGCGGCATGGACTGAGAGACTAGTCAGAATCGAGGGAAAGATGAACGGAGCAAAGTACAGAGAGATCCTTGATGAAAACCTGCTCCAGAGCACTCAGGACCTCAGACTGGGGCGAAGGTTTACCTTCCAACAGGACAATGACCCTAAGCACACAGCCAAGACAACGCAGGAGTGGCTTCGGGACAAGTCTTGAATGTCCTTGAGTGGCCCAGCCAGAACCCGGACTTGAACCTGATCTAACATCTCTGGAGAGACCTGAAAATAACTGTGTAGCAACGCTCTCCATCCAACCTGACAGAGCTTGAGAGGATCTGCAGAGAAGAATGGGAGAAACTCCCCAAATACAGGTGTGCCAAGCTTGTAGCATCATACCCAAGAAGACACGAGGCTGTAATCGCTGCCAAAGGTGCTGCAACCAAGTACTGAGTAAAAGGTCTGAATATTTATGTAAATGTGACATTTCAGTTTTTTATTTGAATGTCTTTGCATCATTACTACCATTTAAAATGTCTTGTTACCTGAAATATTTTTCATTGTGGTCCTACGTTTCTATGCTTCCTGTCAGCGTAGAGACCTGCACTAGTGGTTCACGTCAGCTGTTTGTTCACCTGATTTAAAAACCCATCCGCAACAGTCGACTATGATAACGTGAAAATCGGAGGCCCGTAACAGAACCTGAAAATGCATTGTAGGCTTCAGTCAGAATTTTGACAGGGGGTTTTGCCTGATTTTTAGATACAGTATGTGGAACCCTGCTTGTCGAACATCTCATTCCAAAACCATTTGCATTAATATGAAGTTTGCTGCTATAACAGCCTCCGCTCTTCTGGGAAGGCTTTCCACTAGATGTTGGAACATTGCTGCGGGGACTTGCTTCCCATTCAGCCACGAGAGCATTCGTGAGGTCTGGCACTGATGTTGGGCGGTTAGGCCTGGCTCGCAGTCGGCGTTCCAATTCATCCCAAAGGTGTTCGATGGGGTTGAGGTCAGGGCTCTGTGCAGGTCAGTCAAGTTCTTCCACACCGATCTCGACAAACCATTTCTGTATGGACCTCGCTTTGTGCACGGGGGCATTGTCATGCTGAAACAGGAAAGGGCCTTCCCCAAATTGTTGCCACAAAGTTGGAAGTACAGAATTGTCTAGAATGTCATTGTATGCTGTAGCGTTAAGATTTCCATTCGTTGGAACTAAGGGGCCTAACCATGAAAAACAGCCCCAGACCATTATTCCTCCTCCACCAAACTTTACAGTTCAAAAACATTTTTGGGGTCACATACACATTTAGCAGATGTTATTACGTGTGTAGTGAAATGCTTGTGTTTCTAGCTCCAACAGTGCAGTAATGTCTAACAAGTAATATCTTAACTATTTCACAAAAATACACGCATCTAAAGTGAAGGAATGGAATTAAGAATATATAAATATATGGATGAGCAATGTCAGAGCGGCATAGACTAAGATACAGTAGAATATAATACAGTATATACATATGAGATGGGTAATGCAAGATATGTAAACATTATTAAAGTGACTAGTGTTACATTATTAAAGTGGCCAGTGATTGTGGTCAGACTGACCCCTAGATGAGTTATGCAGACCTCACTACCCTCTGGAGAGCCTTACGGTTGTGGGCGGAGCAGTTGCCGTACCAGGCGGTGATACAGCCCGACAGGATGCTCACGATTGTGCATCTGTAAAAGTTTTAGGTGCCAAGCTAAATTTCTTCAGCCTCCTGAGACATGCATGCATGCGCACACACACTGAGACACACGCACACACACAAAAATGTGTTTTGTTACATTAAAACAATTCTGTGATTCATTTGTTAATAATTATTATGGTTCCACCAGGTGTATTTCCTGGGTCCCAACGCTAAGAAGCGTCCTGCAGTTGCTGGGGGCAACAACAATGGGGGTTTTGATGACGAGCAAGGGGGGTACATCCATGTACCCCACGATCACCTGGCCTTCAGATACGAGTTCCTCAAAGTCATCGGCAAGGGCAGCTTCGGACAGGTAACACTTTAACCTCTGACCCCTGGACCCGGTTAATTTCCCCCTCCATCTTTTCTCTTATAGTTTCCTTAACTTTAAGTTAGTTGCACAAAACATTTTAAGGAAAATTTCCCCCTTTAAATTAAGTGAAACGTTTAAAATGTTGTATTATTTAACCTTTATGTAACTACAATTAAAATCAAATTGTTATTTACAATGACAGCCTACCAAAAGGCAAAAGGCCCATGAGGTCCCTTAACGGCCTCATTCAGTACGGATATCAATGTGAACTGCATTTGTGGAGGTGAATGTTGCTTTCATCTGTTCTGGTTACAAAAGGAAAATATCAACCAGCTAGCTACTTAGCTAAACAATGAAAGGTGCACTATCAATGCTGGCTAGTTAGCTATAGCTACTCTGTGAGCGAGCTGGCTAGTTGGCCTAAGCTACTCTGTGAGCTAGCTGGCTAGTTAGCTACTCTGTGAGCTAGCTGGCTAGTTAGCTACTCTGTGAGCTAGCTGGCTAGTTAGCTACTCTGTGAGCTAGCTGGCTAGTTAGCTACTCTGTGAGCTAGCTGGCTAGTTAGCTACTCTGTGAGCTAGCTGGCTAGTTAGCTATAGCTACTCTGTGAGCTAGCTGGCTAGTTAGCTATAGCTACTCTGTGAGCTAGCTGGCTAGTTAGCTATAGCTACTCTGTGAGCTAGCTGGCTAGTTGGCCTAAGCTACTCTGTGAGCTAGCTGGCTAGTTAGCTACTCTGTGAGCTAGCTGGCTAGTTAGCTATAGCTACTCTGTGAGCTAGCTGGCTAGTTAGCTATAGCTACTCTGTGAGCTAGCTGGCTAGTTAGCTACTCTGTGAGCTAGCTGGCTAGTTAGCTATAGCTACTCTGTGAGCTAGCTGGCTAGTTAGCTATAGCTACTCTGTGAGCTAGCTGGCTAGTTAGCTATAGCTACTCTGTGAGCTAGCTGGCTAGTTAGCTATAGCTACTCTGTGAGCTAGCTTCATGTACTAGAAAGGAATAAAAACAAGTTGAGGAAAAAGCAACTACAAGAAAAGTGTTTTTTAATCTTCTGAATCAATTCGTTTCTCCTGTCTTGAATGTAGAAGTTATGTTTTGCGAGACTTGAGACGACCATGGTAACCAGAGACTCTTTCTGCCGTACTTGCCTTCAAACTACCGTAAAACCCATAAATTGTGCTCTTACCTAGGGAAATGTAAGCAAGACCTTTAAACAATTGGGGGAATGATTCCTTAAAGCACAGGCGTCAAACTCATTCCATGGAGGGCCTAGTGTCTGCTGTTCTGTTTTTCCTTTCAATTAAGACCTGGACAACCAGGTGAGGGGAGTTCCTTACTGAGACCTGGACAACCAGGTGAGGGGAGTTCCTTACTGAGACCTGGACAACCAGGTGAGGGGAGTTCCTTACTGAGACCTGGACAACCAGGTAAGGGGAGTTTCTTACTGAGACCTAGACAACCAGGTGAGGGGAGTTCCTTACTGAGACCTAGACAACCAGGTGAGGGGAGTTTCTTACTGAGACCTAGACAACCAGGTGAGGGGAGTTCCTTACTGAGACCTAGACAACCAGGTGAGGGGAGTTCCTTACTGAGACCTAGACAACCAGGTGAGGGGAGTTCCTTACTGAGACCTAGACAACCAGGTGAGGGGAGGTCCTTACTGAGACCTAGACAACCAGGTGAGGGGAGTTCCTTACTGAGACCTAGACAACCAGGTGAGGGGAGTTCCTTACTGAGACCTAGACAACCAGGTGAGGGGAATTCCTTACTGAGACCTGGACAACCAGGTGAGGGGAGTTCCTGACTGAGACCTAGACAGTGATCTCCTTGGAATGAGTTTGATACAAGTGAAACAAGTGAAAGATGTTTTATGCAACCTGACCCTAACCCATGACCCTTAACCCTGACCCTAGTCCCCTCAAGGTGCTACAATAGCCTATTGGTTGGTTTTTGATTGATTCAACTGATTGATGTATCGATGGGACAACTGACTTATTGACAAATATATTGATCTGATGACTAGGTGGCGAAGGTGTACGACCACAAGCTGCAGCAACACCTGGCGCTGAAGATGGTCCGTAACGAGAAGCGTTTCCACCGCCAGGCGCAGGAGGAGATACGGATCCTGGAGCACCTCCGAAAGCAGGACCGCTCCGGAACCATGAACGCCGTCCACATGCTAGAACACTTCACCTTCAGAAACCACATCTGCATGACCTTTGAACTGCTCAGCATGAACCTGTATGAGCTGATCAAGAGGAATAAGTTCCAGGGCTTCAGTCTGCCGCTCGTCAGGAAGTTTGCCCACAGCATCCTGCAGTGTCTGGAGGCTCTGAACCGACACCGGATCATCCACTGTGACCTGAAGCCGGAGAATATACTGCTGAAACAGCAGGGACGGAGTGGGATCAAGGTGAGGAGGGCTACACGCACAGGAACACACACACACACACACACACACACACACACACACACACACACACACACACACACACACACAGGAACACACACACACACACAGGAACACACACACACACACACACACAGGAACACACACACACACACACACACACACACACACACAGGAACACACACACACACACACACAGGAACACACACAGGAACACACACACACACACAGGAACACACACACACACACACACACACACACACACACACACACACACACACACACACACAGGAACACACACACACACACAGGAACACACACACACACACACACACACACAGGATTTGCTCCTTGCCTCGCTATTTCTGTGTCGCTCTCCGTCCAGGTGATCGACTTTGGTTTGTTATGTTTCCATCACCAGATACCTAACACCCTCTCCCGCTCTCTCTCCCTCTCTCTCCCTCTCTCACCCTCTCTCTCTCTCCCTCTCTCTCCCTCTCTCACCCTCTCTCACCCTCTCTCACCCTCTCTCACCCTCTCTCTCCCTCTCTCTCCCTCCCTCTCTCTCGCTCTCACCCTCTCTCACCCTCTCCCTCTCACCCTCTCTCTCTCTCTCCCTCCCTCTCTCTCTCTCTCTCTCTCTCTCTCTCTCTCTCTCCCCCTCTCCAGGTGATAGACTTTGGTTCGTCATGTTTCCATCACCAGCGTGTCTACACGTACATCCAGTCCCGCTTCTACCGCGCCCCCGAGGTCATCCTGGGGTCACGCTACGGTCTCCCCATTGACATGTGGTCATTTGGCTGTATCCTGTCTGAGCTGTTGACAGGATATCCCATGTTCCCCGGGGAGGACGAAGGGGATCAGCTAGCCTGTGTCATGGAGCTACTAGGCATGCCCCCTACCAAGCTGTTGGAGCAAGCCAAGAGGGCCAAGAACTTCATCTCTTCCAAGGGCCACCCGCGCTACTGCGGGGCTAACACCTTGCCCAGCGGGGCCACGGTTTTCACAGGCTCCCGATCGCGCAGGGGGAAGCTCCGGGGTCCTCCGGCTAGTAAAGAGTGGAGCGCGGCCCTGAAGGGATGTGAAGATCTCACCTTCACGGACTTTATTAAAAGGTGTCTAGATTGGGACCCTTCCAGCAGACTGACCCCTAGTCAGGCCCTCAGACACCCCTGGCTGTATCGACGTCTGCCTAAACCCCTGGCCCCCGCCGCCGGGGAGAAGAAGGGAGCGACGGAACACCACTCTACCTCGTTCCCGTCCATCCTGCCGGCTAAAGGAGGGAGCGGCGCAGCGGCAAATCACAACAAACTGAGAGCTAACATGATGGGAGACTCAGCAGGGTCCGTACCCCTCCGCACCGTGCTGCCCAAACTGGTCTCATAGACAGATGGACAGAACCCAGGAGGTTTTCAATTAGTCGGGTCGTTATTTTCTCTTTTGGTTTTTCTGTGTTTTTAATGATTTTGTTTTTGGAACGCGTGGACACTCCAGGTGTTGATTTAGAATTGTATCTGAAGGTGTGTGGATGAACGGGCCCGTTGGACAGACGATATAAAGGTTTTTACAGCAGGTTGACTGACTCAGTGATTACTACGTAGACACCTTAGAGCAGCTCTGACCCTGCTGCTCTCATACCTTTTATCATTCATTACAGGTCTAAATCAGGCCCTGATTAGAGGGGGAATTGCCCACCTGGTGTCCCAGGTCTAAATCAGACCCTGATTAGAGGGGAATCACCCACCTGGTGTCCCAGGTCTAAATCAGTCCCTGATTAGAGGGGAATCACCCACCTGGTGTCCCAGGTCTAAATCAGGCCCTGATTAGAGGGGAATCACCCACCTGGTGTCCCAGGTCTAAATCAGTCCCTGATTAGAGGGGAATCACCCACCTGGTGTCCCAGGTCTAAATCAGGCCCTGATTAGAGGGGAATCACCCACCTGGTGTCCCAGGTCTAAATCAGTTCCTGATTAGAGGGGGATCACCCACCTGGTGTCCCAGGTCTAAATCAGTCCCTGATTAGAGGGGAATCACCCACCTGGTGTCCCAGGTCTAAATCAGGCCCTGATTAGAGGGGAATCACCCACCTGGTGTCCCAGGTCTAAATCAGGCCCTGATTAGAGGGGAACAGTGACGCTGGCTTGGAGCTCCAGGGTCCTTGAGGTCATAGCTGTTCTACATGTTATTCTATGGCTTTAATCAGTCAGGATCGGCTGCTTTCATCTCCAGTGTGTTTTGCTGTACAGCAGGTTTCTCAAACTCGGTCCCGGGGTCCCCTCTTGGGTACACGTTTTGGTTGTTGTCCTAGCACGACAGCTGACTCAAATTATCAAAGCTTGACGATGAGTTGGTTATCAGCTGTGTAGTGCTAAGACAACAACTAAAACATGTACACACACACACACACACACACACACACACACACACGTGTCTGCCCTTGTATGGGCGGTGTAGTGTCTATATATAAGGGCTAAAGGAGATCTGTTGGATCATGTAGCAACAACCAGCTTATAAAAGTCAATGAATCATGTTGATGTTACAGGTCCTTCTGATGAGATATGAACCTCTCTGCCACCTACTCTTCATGCTGATGTTACAGGTCCTTCTGATGAGATATGAACCTCTCTGCCACCTACTCTTCATGCTGTACAGGTCCTTCTGACGAGATATGAACCTCTCTGCCACCTACTCTTCATGCTGTACAGGTCCATCTGACGAGATATGAACCTCTCTGCCACCTACTCTTCATGCTGTACAGGTCCATCTGACGAGATATGAACCTCTCTGCCACCTACACTCCTGTCCACAGAAAAATAGCTTTCATCACAGATCACCTCGTTAGATCATTGAGCTGAGCCAGAGACTGGGCTATCTCTCTGCTAAATCACAATGTTTATTAAATCAATGTTTACACAGTGTTTATCTCTCGTTATCGCTCCCTGTTGGTATGTGGTGGGGGGAGGAGGAGAGAGAGAGAGGGAGAGTGCAGCTCTTTAACACTAATGTGGGTATATCTCTCGTTTACCAGCAGCCTGGGGAGGGAGGGAGGGAGGCAGGGATGATGGAAGCAGCCTGGGGAGGGAGGCAGGGATGATGGAAGCAGCCTGGGGAGGGAGGCAGGGATGATGGAAGCAGCCTGGGGAGGGAGGGAGGGAGGGAGGGAGGGAGGGAGGGAGGGAGGGAGGGAGGGAGAAAGGGATGTTGGAAGCAGCCTGGGGAGGGAGGCAGGGAGGCAGGGATGATGGAAGCAGCCTGGGGAGGGAGGGAGGCAGGGATGATGGAAGCAGCCTGGGGAGGGAGGCAGGGATGATGGAAGCAGCCTGGGGAGGGAGGGAGGGAGGCAGGGATGATGGAAGCAGCCTGGGGAGGGAGGGAGGGAGGCAGGGATGATGGAAGCAGCCTGGGGAGGGAGGCAGGGCTGTTGGAAGCAGCCTGGGGAGGGAGGGAGGGAGGCAGGGATGTTGGAAGCAGCCTGGGGAGGGAGGGAGGGAGGCAGGGATGTTGGAAGCAGCCTGGGGAGGGAGGCAGGGATGTTGGAAGCAGCCTGGGGAGGGAGGCAGGGATGATGGAAGCAGCCTGGGGAGGGAGGCAGGGATGATGGAAGCAGCCTGGGGAGGGAGGCAGGGATGAAGGAAGCAGCCTGGGGAGGGAGGGAGGCAGGGATGATGGAAGCAGCCTGGGGAGGGAGGGAGGGAGGCAGGGATGATGGAAGCAGCCTGGGGAGGGAGGCAGGGATGATGGAAGCAGCCTGGGGAGGGAGGGAGGGAGGCAGGGATGATGGAAGCAGCCTGGGGAGGGAGGGAGGGAGGCAGGGATGATGGAAGCAGCCTGGGGAGGGAGGCAGGGAGGCAGGGATGATGGAAGGCGAGAGGAAAGAAGTAGCACATGCCACACCTCCCTGTCACTCGGCGGTCGCTATGGAGCCTGCCGTGGTTGCCGCGGCGTTGTCAGGGAGGGGCAGTAGGAGAGGTTAAAGGAGACAGAGGAGTGACATCATGCTCTCTGTCAACTCCAGGGCTTTATCGTTGAGGTGAAGCGTTCAGAACGTTGCAGATAGAAATAGATTAACTAGAGCTGGAACGAGTCCCTGTTCTACATAACAGACCTCCGTGTTTGTTCTACACAATACATTTCTACATCCTGAGATGGTGGAGGTTGATAATAGACATTCTCTCTCTCAAGGGGCTTTATTGGCACGGGAAAACATGTTTACAAGTGAAAAAATAATAAACAAAAGCGAGAAGGCAAAACATCAACAACAAAAAAAACGATTAGAATTTAACAGTAAACATTGCACTCCAAAAAGGTTTTTACAAAAATATCAACTTTTCAAATAGTCAATGTTTGATTTTATTTAGATGTATTATTATATATTTTTTCAAATTCTTTGTGGTTCTGTGTGAAATATGTGTCTGTAATTTGGTTACACATTTAGCAGGAGGTCAGTCTCTCACTCTCAGGGCTCTGGCAGACAAAGATCACAAACACTGCTGATACTCTTAGACACATATATTGTGTTAATGGTGCTGTCACTACACACACACACACACACACACACACAGACGACGTGTATGCATCAGGTGCATGTTGTATGGACCAGGTCATAGAGGTTATAGTTCAGGGTTCAACCTCCTTTCTGTTTCTACTCAATGACACTGTCAGGGTTTTTTTTTTTTTTACTTATCCTGTATTTCTTCCTTCTTTTTTATATATATATATAGAAATGGGTTTTTATAGCTTTTTGCTACTCAAGACGAGAGGTTTTTAAAAGCATAAATGAAGGTGACGATGTGTATGACGTAACGGTAGTGATGTGGTGTGTGTGTGTGTGTGTATAGCGTAACGGTGGTGATGTGTGTGTGTATAGCGTAACGGTGTAATGTGTGTGTGTGTAGCGACACGGTGCTGTCGTAGGCTGTTTTCAGCATGATGGATTCACATTAAACTGTTTCAACACTGAGATGAAGACCTACTGTTAAACCGACGGGCTGTAATAAAATATTAACTGAACGGTCATGTTCCTCACGTTTCTGTCCGGGTGTGTCGGTGTACACGGCTACACACCACATTCCCTCTCCCCCAGCTGTGTGTGTGTGTGTGTGTGTGTGTGTGTGTGTGTGTGTGTGTGTGTGTGTGTGGCATGTGGTATGGTGGGTTGGGTGGGCAACTGACCCTCCTTATAATGCAGCTGCTCTGACATACTCAGCTGTGTTCATCTTGAGATCCTGTTGAGTCTCTATATGGTTATTACAGAGTTCAGAACACGGACATGTCTTAACTGCCAAGCTCCTTGTAGAACGTTAGTCTTAACTGCCAAGCTCCTTGTAGAACCTTAATCTTAACTGCCAAGCTCCTTGTAGAACGTTAGTCTTAACAGCCAAGCCCCTTGTAGAACCTTAAGGTGGCCAGAGGTAGGGCTGTTACGATGACCGTATTACCGCTACGCCGGCGGTCACGAGTCATGAAGGCAGTCAAATTCCACGTGACCTTTTAGTCACGGTAACTAGGCTTCTCCAAGCTCTGATGCTGCTGCTGGTCATTAGTAACCTACCAAACTAGCTAACTGCCTGGTACTCAGCACTCTATTGTCCCTCTAATCACTCTGATATCAATGCAAATGTGAATGGAAAATCTAATCAAACACTTCATATGAGCTCATGTTGCGTAACATTTCTATAGGCTATGCAATTATAGAGAAAACAGAGTGATGGCCTCTACTAAAAAGAGGAGGCTCCCATCAGCTTTCTATAGGCTAGGTCTACTATATTTATTTCTCAACTTTCCTAATATTAAGCACATTGCTTCTCTTTACAACAGGAGTATAGCTGACCTGGCTGGCATGAAAAGCGTCCTCCAGTCGCTATTTAAGGGCATACAGTCGTGGCCAAAAGTTTTGAGAATGACACAAATATTAATTTTCACAAAGTTTGCTGCTTCAGTGTCTTTAGATATTTTTGTCAGATGTTACTATGGAATACTGAAGTATAATTACAAGCATTTCATAAGTGTCAAAGGCTTTTATTGACAATTACATGAAGTTGATGTAAAGAGTCAATATTTGCAGGGTTGACCCTTCTTTTTCAAGACCTCTGCAATCCACCCTGGCATGCTGTCAATACATTTTTGGGCCACATCCTGACTGATGGCAGCCCATTCTTGCATAATCAACGCTTTGAGTTTGTCAGAATTAGTGGGGTTTTGTTTGTCCACCAGCCTCTTGAGGATTGACCACAAGTTCTCAATGGGATTAAGGTCTGGGGAGTTTCCTGGCCATGGACCCAAAATATCGATGTTTTGTTCCCCGAGCCACTTAGTTATCACTTTTGCCTTATGGCAAGGTGCTCCATCATGCTGGAAAAGGCATTGTTCGTCACCAAACTGTTCCTGGATGTTTGGGAGAAGTTGCTCTCGGAGGATGTGTGGGTACCATTCTTTATTCATGGCTGTGTTCTTAGGCAAAATTGTGAGTGAGCCCACTCCATTGGCTGAGAAGCAACCCCACACATGAATGGTCTCAGGATGCTTTACTGTTGGCAAGACACAGGACTGATGGTAGCGCTCACCTTGTCTTCTCCGGACAAGCTTTTTTCCGGATGCCCCAAACAATCGGAAAGGGGGATTCATCAGAGAAAATTACTTTACCCCAGTTCTCAGCAGTCCAATCCCTTTACCTTTTGCAGAATATCAGTCTGTCCCTGATGTTTTTCCTGGAGAAAAGTGGCTTCTTTGCTGCCCTTCTTGACACCAGGCCATCCTCCAAAAGTCTTCGCCTCACTGTGCGTGCAGATGCACTCACACCTGCCTGCTGCCATTCCTGAGCAAGCTCTGTACTGGTGGTGCCCCGATCCCGCAGCTGAATCAACTTTAGGAGACGGTCCTGGCGCTTGTTGGCCTTTCTTGGGTGCCCTGAAGCCTTCTTCAGAACAATTGAACCGCTCTCCTTGAAGATCTTGATGATCCGATTAATGGTTGATTTAGGTGCAATCTTACTGGCAGCAATATCCTTGCCTGTGAAGCCCTTTTTGGGCAAAGCAATGATGACGGCACGTGTTTCCTTGCAGGTAACCATGATTGACAGAGGAAGAACAATGATTCCAAGCACCACCCTCCTTTTGAAGCTTCCAGTCTGTTATTCGAAATCAATCAGCATGACAGAGTGATCTCTGGGCCTTGTCCTCGTCAACACTCACACCTGTGTTAACGAGAGAATCACTGACATGTCAGCTGGTCCTTTTGTGGCAGGGCTGAAATGCAGTGGAAATGTTTTTTGGGGGATTCAGTTGCAATTCATCTGATCACTCTTCATAACATTCTGGAGTATATGCAAATTTCCATCATACAAACTAAGGCAGCAGACTGTGAAAAATTTATATTTCTGTCATTCTCAACTTTTGGCCACGACATGTATTTTTCCCCTGTTTCGATACAGCTGTATGATAATGGTCCATTCTAACACATAAATGATTTAATATATGTAAAGACGAGATTAAATCAAGAATAGTCTGTGGGTGACAATATTATCACTTCTGAACAATGTCAAATCAAATTGTTTTGGTCACATACACATGGTTAGCAGATGTTAATGCGAGTGTAGTGAAATGCTTGTGCTTCTAGTTCCGACCATGCAGTAATATCTAACAAGTAATATCTAACAATTCCACTACAACTACCTTATACACACAAGTGTAAAGGAATGAATAAGAATATGTACATATAAATATATGGATGAGCGATGGCTGAACGGCATAGGCAAGATGCAGTAGATGGTATAGAGTACAGTATATACATATGAGATGAGTAATGTAGGGTATGTAAACATTATATAAAGTGGCATTGTTTAAAGTGACTAGTGATACTTTTATTACATCCAATTTTTAATTGTTAAGTGGTTAGAGATTTGAGTCAGTATGTTGGCAGCAGCCTCTCAATGTTAGTGATGGCTGTTTAACAGTCTGATGGCCTTGAGATAGAAGCTGTTTTTCAGTCTCTCGGTCCCAGCTTTGATGCACCTGTACTGACCTCACCTTCTGGATGGTAGCGGGGTGAACAGGCAGTGGCTCGGGTGGTTGATGTCCTTGATGATCGTTTTGGCCTTCCTGTGACATTGGGTGCTGTAGGTGACCTGGAGGGCAGGTAGTTTGCCCCCGGTGATGCGTTGTGCAGACTACCCTCTGGAGAGCCTTCCGGTTATGGGCGGAGCAGCTGCCGTACCAGGCGGTGATACAGCCCGACAGGATGCTCTCGATTGTGCATCTATAAAAGTTTGTGGGTGTTTTTGGTGACAAGCCACATTTCTTCAGCCTCCTGAGGTTGAAGAGGCGCTGTTGCACCTTCTTCACCACGCTGTCTGTGTGGGTGGACCATTTCAATTTGTCCGTGATGTGTACGCCGAGGTATAAACTCTGCCTTCCCGGCGGGCCCAGAGAGTAAATCAAGTGCACTATAGGCCTATCGCTGGCAATTCGGATGTCTCAGATGACCGTGTCTCAGATGACCGTGGCTCAGATGACCGTGGCTCAGATGACCGTGGCTCAGATGACCGTGTCTCAGATGACCGTGTCTCAGATGACCGTGTCTCAGATGACCGTGTCTCAGATGACCGTGTCTCAGATGACCGTGTCTGCAGGAACGTAGCAGGCATAAAAGAAAGATACAGTAGAGTTGATACTGTGAGATTTCAGAACGTTTTAAAACCACGACTAGAGAGAGAGACTGTCAACGAATACAGCAAAGAGCTGCTGTTTTTATGAGTGACATGTTTAAGGTCTTACTCAGCACTGTCAACACTTTGTATTCAACACTTTGTGCATTTTATGGCTTATTAAAGTGTTGAACGTTCTTTCTATTTCCACTCAGCGCTACAACCAGCACTGCAGCAGTAATGAATGAGGAGGAAAGTGTATCGTTAGGCTTGTGTTATTATTGACGGCTTGGGTCTTTATTAATATCGAGGAATATTTCACTTGTTCAACTACAATTTGCGGGGCGGCAGGTAGCCTAGTGGTTAGAGCGTTGGACTAGTAACTCAAAGGTTGCAAGATCGAATCCCCGAGCTGATAAGGTAAAAATCTGTCGTGCTGCCCCTGAACAAGGCAGTTAACCCACTGTTCCTAGGCCGTCATTGTAAATAAGAATTAGTTCTTAACTGATTTGCCTGGTTAAAAAAATTAAATGAGGCAGAAATAATGCGGTGCGACTCGAGTTTCGCAATCAGCTGGAAGACGGTGTTACTTTTTGGTCAGTGTCAGCAGAGGAAAGGGAGAGCGGAGGGATGTTGAGAGATGGACTGACCCTCAGTCTGCTGCTCTCTCCCTCTGCTGAGACTGACCCTCAGTCTGCTGCTCTCTCCCTCTGCTGAGACTGACCCTCAGTCTGCTGCTCTCTCCCTCTGCTGAGACTGACCATTTGATGCAGGCACCATCAGCCCAGTAAAATAAAAAGCAAATGATTTACATGTATGCTCACTCAGCTGTCCTTCACATAAATAAAACAATGGGTCTATTATATTTGTTATCACCTCAAATGACATTGATCTTCACTCAAGAAAAGGTTCTAGAGTTTCCACTGTTCTAGAGTTTTCCCTGTTACCACTATCAACGTTTCCCTTTACTGTGGCAATAGTGATCGAATCAACGCAATATTAGCCACTTTCAATGCAACATACCAAAACAAAAACGAACTATGCAAGAGATTTTGTTGTAGGCAGAACTCATCGGAGTAGGATTCTATTACATTGACAGGCACTACTCGTGCCATACTTTACACAGACCAGTGCGGCATAAACCATCAGAGCTGCAGTAGGCCTATATGCAAATAGACCATTGCCGTATATGGATCTGTGCCATTTATTTTGAACTGGACTGTGTTTACAGCATGAGCGGTCGTGAGTAGATGCACTTGTTTTGAGATCAAACAGAGCTGCATGTAGCCACGTGGGCACATTTTGTCAATATACTTTGCTAGATAGTGAGATAGCCCAGTTATAGATCATTTCTAGTCAACAATGGGGGAGTGGTTTCTTCCTACAAGAGCACAAAACGTGTACATTTCTAGACATCTTTGAAAAGTGAGTCAGGTAAAGAGCTTTTGTTATGTCTTAAAGGGGCAGTGTGTTATTTTGAGACAGGCATTAATAAGCTAAGTAGCCAATAGGCAGAGGTTAGCATAATGTGGTTTTATTACATCAAACAACACAACAACATTTTCAGTCACTTCCTTGTCTGAAGTACACGTCGATAAACAGGTTGTCAAGCCCTGCATCTTTTTTTTTTCAAAAGTTTAATGTTATTTTGATTTGCATTTTGGAACATTCACGCTTACAGTCTACTGCCATATACAGTTGAAGTCGGAAGTTTACACCTTAGCCAAATACATTTAAACTCAGTTTTTCACAATTCCTGACATTTAATCCTAGTAAAAATTCCCTGTCTTAGGTCAGTTAGGATCACCACTTTATTTTAAGAATGTGAAATATCAGAATAATAGTAGAGAGAATGATTCATTTCAGCTTTTATTTCTTTCATCACATTCCCAGTGGGTCAGAAGTTTACATACACTCAATAAGTATTTGGTAGCATTGCCTTTAAATTGTTTAACTTGGGTCAAACGTTTCCACAAGCTTCCCACAATAAGTTGGGTGAATTTTGGCCCATTCCTCCTGACAGAGCTGGTGTAACTGAGATAGGTTTGTAGGCCTCCTTGCTCGCACCCGCAAATTTTCTATTGAATTGAGGTCAGGGCTTTGTGAAGGCCACCCCAATACCTTGACTTTGTTGTCCTTAAGCCATTTTGCTACAACTTTGGAAGTATGCTTGGGGTCATTGTCCATTTGGAAGACCCATTTGCGACCAAGCTTTAACTTCCTGACTGATGTCTTGAGATGTTGCTTTAATATATCCACATAATTTTCATGATGCCATCTATTTTGTGAAGTACACCAGACCCTCCTGCAGCAAAGCACACCCACAACATGATGCTGCCACCCCCGTGCCTCACGGTTGGGATGGTGTTCTTCGGCTTGCAAGCCTCCCCCTTTTTCCTCCAAACGTAACGATGGTCATTATGGCCAAACAGTTCTATTTTTGTTTCGTCAGACCAGAGGACATTTCTCCAAAAAGTATGATCTTTGTCCCCATGTGCAGTTGCAAACCGTAGTCTGGCTTTTTTAAGGCGGTTTTGGAGCAGTGGCTTCTTCCTTGCTGAGCGGCCTTTCAGGTTATGTCGATATAGGACTCGTTTTACTGTGGATATAGATACTTTTGTACCTGTTTCCTCCAGCATCTTCACAAGGTCCTTTGCTGTTGTTCTGGGATTGATTTGCACTTTTCGCACCAAAGTACGTTCATCTCTAGGAGACAAAATGCGTCTCCTTCCTGAGTGGTATGACGGCTGCGTGGTCCCATGGTGTTTATACTTGCGTACTATTGTTTGTACAGATGAACGTGGTACCTTCAGGTGTTTGGAAATTGCGCCCAAGGATGAACCAGACTTGTGGAGGTCTACACTTTTTTCTGAGGTCTTTGCTGATTTCTTTTGATTTTCTCATGATGTCAAGCAAAGAGGCACTGAATTTGAAGGTAGGCCTTGAAATACATCCACAGGTACACCTCCAATTGACTCAAATTATGTCAATTAGCCTATCAGAAGCTTCTAAAGCCATGACATCATTTTCTGGAATTTTCCATGTTTAAAGGCACAGTCAACTTAGTGTATTTAAACTTCTGACCCACTGGAATTGTGATACAGTGAATTATAAGTGAAATAATCTGTCTGTAAACAACTGTTGGTAAAATGACTTGTGTCATGCACAAAGTAGATGTCCTAACCGACTTGCCAAAACTACAGTTTGTTAACAAGAAATTTGTGGAGTGGTTGAAAAACGAGTTTTAATGACTCCAACCTAAGTTCATGTAAACTTCTGACTTCAACTGTAGTAAATGTTATGATCTGTTGCGTCAGCCTCTTAATTAAGAACGTTTTTTTATGCTAATGGTTGTATTCATTTGAGAGATGCTAAATGTGTTTGTTAATTAACAGTCAATTACAGTGAGACCGGCAGTTATTTGCTTGACAATCATCGGCTGACGAAATGTCATGACCGTCACAGCAGTAGTGACATGCTGTTAACGTTTTATCCACAGCTCTGTCCTAGTCAGAGGATAAGAGGAGGGGAGGAATGGGCGAAGGAGAGAAGAGGACTGAAGCACAGGAGAGGGAAGAGCAGAGAGACAGGAGAGGAGAGGGATGGAGAGAGGAGGAGGAGAGGGAAGAGCAGAGAGACAGGAGAGGAGAGGGATGGAGAGAGGAGGAGGAGAGGGAAGAGCAGAGAGACAGGAGAGGAGAGGGATGGAGAGAGGAGGAGGAGAGGGAAGAGCAGAGAGACAGGAGAGGAGAGGGATGGAGAGAGGAGGAGGAGAGGGATGGAGAGAGAAGGAGGAGAGGGATGGAGAGAGGAGGAGGAGAGGGATGGAGAGAGGAGGAGGAGAGGGATGGAGAGAGGAGGAGGAGAGGGATGGAGAGAGGAGGAGGAGAGGGATGGAGAGAGGAGGAGGAGGAGAGGGATGGAGAGAGGAGGAGGAGAGGGATGGAGAGAGGAGGAGGAGGAGAGGGATGGAGAGAGGAGGAGGAGAGGGATGGAGAGAGGAGGAGGAGAGGGATGGAGAGAGGAGGAGGAGGAGAGGGATGGAGAGAGGAGGAGGAGAGGGATGGAGAGAGGAGGAGGAGGGATGGAGAGAGATGGAGAGAGGAGGAGAGAGGGATGGAGAGAGGAGGAGGAGAGGGATGGAGA
>NC_042972.1:2352176-2377176 GCF_901001165.1 Salmo trutta | reverse complement strand
ACACTACACTACACACACTACACACAGATGATTGTGGACTACAGGAAAAGGAGGACCGAGCACGCCCCCATTCTCATCGACAGGGCTGTAGTGGAGCAGGTTGAGAGCTTCAAGTTCCTTGGTGTCCACATCACCAACAAACTAACATGGTCCAAGCACACCAACAGTCGTGAAGAGGACACGACAACACCTTTTCCCCCTCAGGAGACTGAAAAGATATGGCATGGGTCCTCAGATCCTCAAAAGGTTCTACAGCTGCACCATCGAGAGCATCCTGACTGGTTGCATCACTGCCTGGTATGGCAACTGCTCGGCCTCCGACCGCAAGGCGCTACAGAGGGTAGTGCATACGGCCCAGTACCTCACTGGGGCCAAGCTTCCTGCTATCCAGGACCTCTATGTCAGAGGAAGGCCCTAAAAACTGTCAAAGGCTCCAGCCACCCTAGTCAAAGACTGTTGCCTCTGCTACTGCACGGCAAGCAGTACCGGAGCGCCAAGTCTAGGTCCAAGATGCTTCTAAACAGCTTCTACCCCCAAGCCATAAGACTAGTTAGGTTTAGTTAGGTCCTGGATGGCAGTAGTATTGGGGTTAGTTAGGTCCTGGATGGCAGTAGTATTGGGGTTAGTTAGGTCCTGGATGGCAGTAGTGTTGGGGTTAGTTAGGTCCTGGATGGCAGTAGTGTTGGGGTTAGTTAGGTCCTGGATGGCAGTAGTATTGGGGTTAGTTAGGTCCTGGATGGCAGTAGTATTGGGGTTAGTTAGGTCCTGGATGGCAGTAGTATTGGGGTTAGTTAGGTCCTGGATGGCAGTAGTATTGGGGTTAGTTAGGTCCTGGATGGCAGTAGTGTTGGGGTTAGTTAGGTCCTGGATGGCAGTAGTATTGGGGTTAGTTAGGTCCTGGATGGCAGTAGTGTTGGGGTTAGTTAGGTCCTGGATGGCAGTAGTGTTGGGGTTAGTTAGGTCCTGGATGGCAGTAGTGTTGGGGTTAGTTAGGTCCTGGATGGCAGTAGTGTTGGGGTTAGTTAGGTCCTGGATGGCAGTAGTGTTGGGGTTAGTTAGGTCCTAGTTAGATTCTCTGACAATTTTTTGGGCTTTCCGACTAGTATTTTCACGCCCTGATCTGTTTCACCTGTCCTTGTGCTTGTCTTCACCCCCCTCCAGGTGTTGCCCATCTTCCCTATTATCCCCTGTGTATTTATACCTGTATTCCCTGTCTGTTTGTTGCCAGTTCGTCTTGTTCGTTCAAGCTTACCAGCATTTTCCCTTTCAGCTCCTATCGTTTCCCAGCCTCTCTTTGCTAGTCCTCCATGCTTTGACCTTTGCCCGTCCTGACCCTGTACCCGCCCGCCTGACCTCTGACTGACCCTGAGCCTGCTTGCCATCCTGTACCTTTGCCTTACTCTAGATTTTCGACCCCTGCCTGCCTTGACCTGTCTTTGCCTGCCCGTGTTTGCTAGAATAAACAGTGTTACTTCGACAGTCTGCATCTGAGTCTTACCTTGATTCCTGATAAGTATAGAGGTCCTGGAAGGCAGAAAGCTTGGCCCCAGAGATGTACTGGGCCGTACACACTACCCTCTGTAGCAATGCCGACCAGTTGCCATACTAGGCGGTGATGCAACCGGTCAGGATGCTCTCGATGGTGCAGCTGAATATCTTTTTGAGGATCTGAGGACCCATGCCAAATCTTTTCAGTCTCCTGAGGGGGAAAAGGTGTTGTCGTGCCCTCTTCACAACTGTCTTGGTGTGTTTGGATCATGAGTTCATTGGTGATGTGGACACCAAGGAACTTGAAACTCTCGACGCGCTCCACTACAGCCCCGTCAATGTTAATGGGGGCCTGTTCGGCCCGCCTTTTCCTATAGTCCACGATCAGTTTACTGTATTCCACAATCATCTCCTTTGTCTTGTTCACATTGAGGGAGAGGTTGTTGTCCTGGCACCACACGGCCAGGTCTCTGACCTCCTCCCTATAGGCTGTCTCATTGTTGTCGGTGATCAGGCCTACCACTGTTGTGTCGTCAACAAACTTAATGATGGTGTTGGAGTCGTGTTTGGCTACGCAGTCGTGGGTGAACAGGGAGTACAGGAGGGGACTAAGTACTGTACACACCCCTGAGGGGCCCCAGTGTTAAGGATCAGCGTGGCAGACGTGTTGTTGCCTACTCTTACCACCTGGGGGCGGCCCGTCAGGAAGTCCAGGATCCAGTTGCAGAGGGAGGTGTTTAGTCCCAGGGTTCTTAGCTTAGTGATGAGCTTTGTGTGAACTATGGTGTTGAACGCTGAGCTGTAGTCAATGAACAGCATTCTCACAAGTGTTCCTTTTGTCCCTTTTGTCCAGGTGGGAAAGGGCACTGTGGAGTGTTATTGAGATTGCGTCATCTGTGGGTCTGTTGGGGCGGTATGAGAATTAGCTTGGGTCTAGGGTATCTGGGAGGATGCTGTTGATGTGAGCCATGACCAGCCTTTCAAGGCACTTCATGGCTACCGACGTGAGTGCTACGGGGCGGTAATCATTTAGGCAGGTTACCTTCCCTTCCTTGAGCACATGATTCAACCTACATGCTTAAAGCATGTTGGTATTACAGACACGGTCAGGGAGAGGTTGAAAATGTCAGTGGAGACACTTGCCAGTTGGTCCGCGCATGCTTTGAGTACACGTCCTGGTAATCCGTCTGGCCCTGCGGCTTTGTGAATGTTGACCTGTTTAAAGGTCTTACTCACATCGGCTGCGGAGAGTGTTATCACACAGTCGTCCAGAACAGCTGATGCTCTCTTGCATGCTTCAGTGTTGCTTGCCTTGAAGTGTGCATAAAAGGCATTCAGCTTGTCTGGTAGGGTCGCGTCTGGGCTTCCCTTTGTAGTCCGTAATTGTTTTCATGCCCTGCCACATCCGACGAGCATCAGAGCCGGTGTAGTAGGATTCAATCTTAATCCTGTATTGACGCTTTGCTTGTCTGAGGGCATAGCAGGATTTCTTATATGCGTCCTGATTAGTCTCCCGCTGCTTGAAAGAGGCAGCTTTAGCCTTTAGCTCAGTGCGGATGTTGCCTGTAATCCATGGCTTCTGGTTGGGATATGTACGTACAGTCACTGTGGGGACGACGTCGTCGATGCACTTATAGATGAAGCCGATTACTGCGGTGGTGTACTCCTCAATGCCATCGGAGGAATCCCGGAACATATTCCAGTCTGTGATAGCAAAACAGTCCTGTAGTTTAGCATCTGCTTCATCTGACCACTTTTTTGTTTATCTGGTCACTGGTGCTTCCTGCTTTAGTTTTTGCTTGTAATCAGGAATCAGGAGGATGTAATTAAGGTCAGATTTGCCAAATGGAGGGTGAGGGAGAGCTTTGTATGCATCTCTGTGTGTGGAGTAAAGGTGGTTTAGAGTTTGTTTTCCTCTGGTTACACATTTGACATGCTGATAGAAATGAGGTAAAACGGATTTAAGTCCCCGGCCACTAGGAGCACCACTTCTGGATGAGCATTTTCTTATTTGCTTATGGCCTTATACAGCTGGTTGAGTGCGGTCTTAGTGGCAGCATCGGTTTGTGGTGGTAAATAGACGGCTATGAATAATACAGACGAGAACTCTCTTGGTAAATAGTGTATTCTATAGCTTATCATAAGGTACTCTACCTCAGGCGAGCAAAACCTTGAGACATCTTTAATATTAGACATTGTGCACCAGCTGTTATTGACAAATGGACACCCCCCCCCCCCCCCCCCCACCCCTCGTCTTACCAGACGTAGCATCTCTGTTCTGCCGGTGCATGGAAAATCCCTCCAGCTCTATATTATCTGTGTCGTCGTTCAGCATCGGTGAAACATAAGATATTACAGTTTATAATGCCCCGTTGGACATGTTGGCCAATAGAACAGATTATTATGAGCCTGTTCCCCTCAGCAGCCTCCACTGGTATAGACTAAAATTACATATACATTATTATGAGCCTGTTCCCCTCAGTAAAACTTGATTTGAGTTTGGGTAAAATGCCATTTTATCTCTGTTCTTTTTTAATCAGGTCGGTAAATAAATATCAATTACAGTCCCGTTCTGATTTGCTTCTAACAGTACCACAAAAATGAGAACAGGTCATGGTAGAAATAGTTTTAGTTAGTTTGATGATCTAGTTTCGTTGGTGGAGTTTAAACACTTGATAGGCCAGCTGTTTTCTAGTCATGACTTTCGTGTTTTTTTTTAAATGTACTATGTAATTGTTGTACTGTATGTGTGTTTATAGTTGTGTTTAATGTTGTGTATGTGTGTTTATAGTTGTGTTTAATGTTGTGTTAGTGTATGTGTGTTTATAGTTGTGTTTAATGTTGTGTTAGTGTATGTGTGTTTATAGTTGTGTTTAATGTTGTGTTAGTGTATGTGTGTTTATAGTTGTGTTTAATGTTGTGTTAGTGTGTGTGTGTTTATAGTTGTGTTTAATGTTGTGTTAGTGTATGTGTGTTTATAGTTGTGTTTAATGTTGTGTTAGTGTATGTGTGTTTAATGTTGTGTTAGTGTATGTGTGTTTAATGTTGTGTTAGTGTATGTGTGTTTAATGTTGTGTTAGTGTATGTGTGTTTAATGTTGTGTTAGTGTATGTGTGTTTAATGTTGTGTTAGTGTATGTGTGTTTAATGTTGTGTTAGTGTATGTGTGTTTAATGTTGTGTTAGTGTATGTGTGTTTAATGTTGTGTTAGTGTATGTGTGTTTAATGTTGTGTTAGTGTATGTGTGTTTAATGTTGTGTTAGTGTATGTGTGTTTTAATGTTGTGTTAGTGTATGTGTGTTTATAGTTGTGTTTAATGTTGTGTTAGTGTATGTGTGTTTATAGTTGTGTTTAATGTTGTGTTAGTGTATGTGTGTTTATAGTTGTGTTTAATGTTGTGTTAGTGTATGTGTGTTTATAGTTGTGTTTAATGTTGTGTTAGTGTGTGTGTGTTTATAGTTGTGTTTAATGTTGTGTTAGTGTATGTGTGTTTAATGTTGTGTTAGTGTATGTGTGTTTAATGTTGTGTTAGTGTATGTGTGTTTAATGTTGTGTTAGTGTATGTGTGTTTAATGTTGTGTTAGTGTATGTGTGTTTAATGTTGTGTTAGTGTATGTGTGTTTAATGTTGTGTTAGTGTATGTGTGTTTATAGTTGTGTTTAATGTTGTGTTAGTGTGTGTGTGTTTATAGGTGTGTTTAATGTTGTGTTAGTGTATGTGTGTTTATAGTTGTGTTTAATGTTGTGTTAGTGTGTGTGTGTTTTAATGTTGTGTTAGTGTATGTGTGTTTTAATGTTGTGTTAGTGTATGTGTGTTTATAGTTGTGTTTAATGTTGTGTTAGTGTATGTGTGTTTATAGTTGTGTTTAATGTTGTGTTAGTGTATGGAAGTTGTTTTTGTCTGAAACGTTGTTCCCCTGCTGCTATTGGACCAGGTCTCTCTTGGAAAAGAGATGTGGAAAAACCTGTATTAATTAAGGTTAAATAAAAAAAAATTAAATCCAAAAGTGACTTTACTTAATAAAATGTTTATGGATTACATTTAGAAAGAAACCTACCCAAACCTGTTGATGTATGTTATTTTCTCTGTTATGTAACTGGCAGCATAATTACAGTGTCCAACAAAATCTAGAGTGGAAAGACTTCCTTACTGTATTTGCACGCATGCACACACTCGCTCACATGCACACACACACACACACACACAGACAGACAGACAGACAGACAGACAGACAGACAGACAGACAGACAGACAGACAGACAGACAGACAGACAGACAGACAGACAGACACTCTCTCCCTCCTCCGCACAAAGTAACCCTGTAGTGTAGGCCCAGTTCTTCCTTGGTGAGTGCTACCACCTGCTGGTGGTATGAAGGTAGTGCAGGTGGGGAATAACTAGTGGTGGTTGGGGCGGGGGACGGGAACTGAGCTTCCTGGATCATTGAGATTTTCCAGACAATTATGTTGAAAATATGTTCATTACTTTCAGCAACACAGTGTACACTAGTGGCACCTGCTGGTCAAATGAATTTAGAGAAGCCAAATGATTATAGATAACGTCCCACATCCCATAACGTAGCCTTTTTGTCTTCTACCAAACCAATCAGGTGGCTGTTCAACGAAACGAGGGTTCGGACGTCATTGAGTTCTCGTGATAAATTTACACAAAGGCATCGGGAACACTACTTCAAAGTACACTGCTTAGCAATTTCGACGCATGCCTCAGAGCTCTGGATTCAAACATAACTAAGACTCACGTTAAAGGAGAATTTCACTATTAAGGAACATAATCTGTATTTCTAATGTCAATGGCATGTTACAGAAGGGTCAAGACTTCTTTTTTTTTTAAATTTGCAATTTCACTTGATTTTGAGGAACTTACTTCACAAGCGATTGACTTCCTGAGTTTCTTTCTGAAGTTCCGGCGCATCCATAAAGAACGTTTTTGATATCAGAGCGGCGGTAACTCACCAGCATTACGACCAGGAATACGACTTTCCCTAAATTGGATCCTTTGTTCGTACCCCACCCCCACGGCAATTTAACTTATTCCAGAGGCTGCTACAAGTCGCCGCCTGGCGGAGAAAAGGTAATCGGAGTGGACTTCTAGTCCGACTCAGGAGGCGCGTACACCATCCACTGAATTCCGAGCATATTACTAGCTAATTTTCAGTCTCTGGATAATAAAATAGATGAGCTCAGGGTGAGAATATTCTTCCAGAGAGACATCAAGGATTGTAAAATACTATTTTTCACAGAAACGTGTGGGTTGTGTTTGGGAACTCCATTTTAGCTCAAAACAAGCCTGTATATCATGGCTTACACTAGACAGAAAAACACTGCAAAGCTCAACGGGGAAGAGGACTACTGGATCAACACTACACTCCATGGACTACTGGGTCAACACTACACTCCATGGACTACTGGATCAACACTACACTCCATGGACTACTGGATCAACACTACACTCCATGGACTACTGGATCAACACTACACTCCATGGACTACTGGGTCAACATTACACTCCATGGACTACTGGATCAACACTACACTCCATGGACTACTGGATCAACACTACACTCCATGGACTACTGGGTCAACACTACACTCCATGGACTACTGGATCAACACTACACTCCATGGACTACTGGATCAACACTACACTCCATGGACTACTGGATCAACACTACACTCCATGAACTACTGGATCAACACTACACTCCATGGACTACTGGATCAACACTACACTCCATGAACTACTGGGTCAACACTACACTCCATGGACTACTGGATCAACACTACACTCCATGGACTACTGGGTCAACACTACACTCCATGGACTACTGGATCAACACTACACTCCATGGACTACTGGATCAACACTACACTCCATGGACTACTGGATCAACACTACACTCCATGGACTACTGGGTCAACACTACACTCCATGGACTACTGGGTCAACACTACACTCCATGAACTACTGGGTCAACAACAACAGTTCTATAAGGATCTGATAGATCAGCAGGAAAATAACTTTAAGTCCTTCCTGCAACTCTTTATGGATTCCACCAACAAATGGTTGATGATCTGTTTATGGATGTAATGGAATTTAAACACAGTTTGGAATTTACGCAGCCGGAGGTGAAGGAACTAAAGGGTGTGAATGTCACCAGCCAGACCTCATTCAAAACCATGTCTGAGGATTTCACAATTTTCCAAACAACACTTGACAAGCACCCTTCCAACGTAGACTACCTCGAAAACGAATCGAGACACAATAGAATTTTAATCAATGGAATTGAGGACGTAAAGACTGAACATTGGCATGACACAGAAGTCGAGGCCAAGAAACTTCCGGCAGATCAACTCAAACTGGACCCTAAACTCATCGAGATGGAGAATGGCGCATGGCCCCTTCTTCCCTGATCGACGCCCCCAGATCTATAGTGGAGAAAAAGGTTCAAAGACGAGAGAGAGAGAGAGAGAGAGAGAGAGAGAGAGAGAGAGAGAGAGAGAGAGAGAGAAAGAGAGAGAGAGAGAGAGAGAGAGAGAGAGAGGTGCCTGAAGGGAACCAACGTCTTCATAGATGAAGACTTCTCTGAAAAGGTACGCCTCAAAGTAAAGGAACAGCTGCCACGACTAACTGAAGAACAAAAGAAAGGAAACATCGCATACTTGAAGTATAATCTGCTGGTCGTTCACCCCCCTCCCCACTCATAGGCCTCCGTTATAGTGAACTGATTTGACACACACGTACACATAAAGTGCATTTGGAAAGTATTCAGATCCCTTCCCTTTTTCCACTTTTTTTTTTACACGTTGCAGCCTTATTCTAAAATGGATTCAATAGTTTTTTGCCCCCTCATCAATCTACACACAATACCCCATAATGACATCACAATGTTTTGAAATGTATTAAAACAAAAAACATATCACATTTACATAAGTATTCAGACCCTTTACTCAGTACTTTGTTGAAGCACCTTTGTCAGCGATTACAGCCTCGAGTCTTTTTGGGTTTGACCCTACAAGCTTGGCACACCTGTATTTGGGGAGTTTCTCCCATTCTTCTCTGCAGATCCTCTCAAGCTCTGCCAGGTTGGATGGGGAGCGTCAATGCACAGCTATTTTCAAGTCTCTCCAGAGATGTTAGATTGGGTTCAAGTCCGGGCTCTGGTTGGGCCACTCAAGGACATTGAGACTTGTCCCGACGCCACCTGCACACCGTTTTTTTATTGATTTGGTTTTCATCTGTATTGTTGTTTATCACTTGTTTTCTTTGGTGCAAATAAATGAAATAAAACAATTAAATAAACCAACAATGGCAAATCAGCCTATAGGGAGGAGGTAAGTGAGCTGGCGCTGTGGTGATAGGACAACAACCGCTCCCTCAGCAAAACAAAGGACTGTTGACTTCAGGAAACAGAGGGAACATTCCCTGATCCACATCAACGGGACCGCAGCAGAGACAGTCGGCAGTTTTAAGTTCCTCGGGCGTCCACATCACCGAGGACTTGACATGGACCAACACCACCACCACACTCTTGTCAAGACGGCGTAAAAGCGTCTTTACTTCCTGAAGAAATTTGGTTCCTCTCCAAATACTACACCGTCGAGGGAGTCCTGACCGGTTACATCACGGCCAGAACTGCAAGGCAGTTTAAATGTATGTAGTTTTGTCCCTGTTTTAATAATGTTTCCGTATTATGCCATGTTTCGTGTTGACCCCAGGAAGAGTAGTTGCTTTCACAACAGCTAATGGGAATATGACGTCGTGATATCTACAAGCCGTCAGACTGCTGTACACTTCAACTGGACTGAGCACCCCGTGCACTGATTCTTCACACCTTAGCGCACACACACACACACACACACACACACACACACACACACACACACACACACACACACACACACACACATTACAAACACATCACAACTGTTGCTACTGTAACAGTGTAGGTTCCGTCCCTCTCTCCGCTCGAACCAGGGACCCTCTGCACACATCAACAACTGACACCCCACGAAGCATCGTTACCCATCGCGCCACAAAAGCCGCGGCCCTTGCAACGCAAGGGGAAACCCTACTTCAAGTCTCAGAGCGAGTGACGTCACCGATTGAAACGCTATTAGCGCGCACCACCGCTAACTAACTAGCCATTTCACATCGGTTACACTACCAGACTTATGATTACTAAATACTGCACAATTTAATCACCCCCCCCATCCCCTCTTTCCCAAAACACGTGTAAATGTTGGACTATATACGGTGCCTTCCTGTATTGTACTTGTTTATTCTATTCTACTGAGCCACTAACTTTATTTTCATATTATTATATTGTATTATTTCTTGTTGTTGGTGGATTGTCGAGAAGGAACCTGCAAGTAAGCATTTCGTTAACTTGAAACTGGAGGGAGGGAGGGAGGGAGAGAGAGGGCGAGAGAGAGAGAGGGCGAGAGAGAGAGAGGGCGAGAGAGGGGCGAGAGAGAGAGAGAGAGAGAGAGAGAGAGAGAGAGAGAGAGAGAGAGAGAGAGAGAGAGAGAGAGAGAGAGAGAGAGAGAGAGAGAGAGAGAGAGAGAGAGAGAGAGAGAGAGAGAGAGAGAGAGAGAGAGAGAGAGAGAGAGAGAGAGAGAGAGAGAGAGAGGAGAGAGAGGAGAGAGAGAGAGAGAGAGGGGCGAGAGAGAGAGAGAAGAGAGAGAGGAGAGAGAGAGAGGAGAGAGAGAGAGAGAGAGAGAGAGAGAGAGAGAGAGAGAGAGAGAGAGAGAGGAGAGAGAGAGAGAGGAGAGAGAGAGAGAGAGAGAGAGAGAGAGAGAGAGAGAGAGGGGCGAGAGAGAGAGAGAGAGAGAGAGAGAGGGGCGAGAGAGAGAGAGGGCGAGAGAGAGAGAGAGAGAGAGAGAGAGAGAGGGCGAGAGAGAGAGAGGGCGAGAGAGAGAGAGAGAGAGAGAGAGAGAGAGAGAGAGAGAGAGAGAGAGAGAGAGAGAGAGAGAGAGAGAGAGAGAGAGAATTAAACCTCCCAGATTAAGAAACACAATGGAAGTTGTCATCACAACTAAAACTTGACATTGCCACATCAGAAGAGGTAAACAGGTGACAGTAGCCTATGCTAACAGTGTGCTAACAGTGTGCTAACAGTGTGCTAACAGTGTGCTAACAGTGTGCTAGCTACCTGTACTCTAACAGTTATACTATTATTAAAACAGAAATATTATTGTGTTAAAAATTCAAAATTGTGTGTTTTTAATTCATTTACATGTAGCTCTGACAGACATACTTACCCCACCAGACATGCCACCAGGGGTCTCTTCACAGCCCCAAAATCCAGAACGAATTCAAGGCAACGCACAGTATTATACAGAACCATGATCACATCGAACTCCCTTCCATCTCAAATTAGTCAAGCAAACAGCAAAAGCAGCTCACAACACAATGCCTCTCCCCCCAGCTGACCTAAATAACTCGTATGTGGGTAACTATCAGCAATGTGTGTAAATGTCAGTAGGACCTATTTTCTGTCCTCCTCTGGGTAAATTGACTTCAATACAAAACCTAGGAGGCTCATGGTTCTTCCCCCCCTTCCATAGACTTACACAGTAATTATGACGACTTCAGGAGGACCTCCTCCAACCTATGAGAGCTCTTGCAGCATGAAGAGACCGGTTGTCCGCCCAATCAACGGATCAGATGCAGTAGTTGACTCAAAGACAGAGAAAGACAGTAGTTGAACGGTTTTGATTTAAATATATATATTTTTTTTACATTTGGAAAAGCAGCTAATGCAGCCTATTCAACAACCAGACTCAGAGAGGAATGCTAGCTAGCTGGCTAAGGCTGTGCAACACTGAAACTCTTCCAAGTCAAGGTAAGCTTTCGGTTTTATAAATGTATTGCCACCGGGGTGTAACTGCTAAACTGCTTGCTGTACACTGTACTGCGTGATTGTACAAATAGATTGGATTGTGTTAGTTCACTATGTGGTTAGCTAATATGGTGACAATGATATAGACTGTGTTGCGGTTAGGGGTTATGGTATAAAGGTTTGGCTTGAAGGGGTTTTTGCGCCTGGTCACAGACAGTTGTTGTAAAAAGTTAGAGGAGAAGAGAGCGTAGATGCTAGAAGGAATTATACAACAAGCAAAGTGATCATGCTGTTTGTATGTAGCTGCTATGAAAGTGAACTGTATGACCAGAGGAGTATTCAGTCTATCTATTCTGTTGCAAAACGTTTCTTAAACGGAAGCGAATGTAACTGGGATGGACCTGAATTTGTCCAATAGAAACTCTCGTTTACTGTTTGGACTAATGATTACACCCTAGATCAGCTGCACTGAACACAAATATAAACTCAATATGTAAAGTGCATACCACCGTGCACAGTACTGCTGGCTTGCTTCTGAAGACAGGTCCTAAACGATATCATAAGCACCATCGATAAAAAAAACAGTACTGTGCAGCCGTCTTCATCGACCTGGCCAAGACTTTCGACTCTGTCAATCATCGAATTCTTATCGGCATGTGTGTGATTCATACATGTTCAGTAGTTGACCGACTACCATAAACTACTATCATGGATCCACCATGAGGTGTCATATTACCACGTTCTTATCGACTGACTCAACAGCCTTGGTTTCTCTAATGACTGCATCGCCTGGTTCACCAACTACTTCTCTGATAGAGTTCAGTGTGTCAAATCAGAGGACCTGTTGTCCGGACCTCTGGCAGTCTCTATGGGGGTGCCACAGGGTTCAATTCTCAGGCTGTCTCTTTAATCTGTATATATCAATGGTGTCGCTCTTGCTGCGGGTGATTCTTTGATCCACCTCTACGCAGACGACACCATTCTGTATACTTCTGGCCTTTTTTTGGACACTGTGTTAACAAACGAGCTTTAGTGCCATACAACTCTCCTTCCGTGGCCTCCAACTGCTCTTAAACGCAAGTAAAACTAAATGTATGCTCTTCAACCGATCGCTGCCTGCACCTGCCCGGCCGTCCAGCATCACTACTCTGGACGGCTCTGACTTAGAATACGTGGACAACTACAAATACCTAGGTGTCTGGTTAGACTGTAAACTCTCCTTCCAGACTCATATTAAGCACCTCCAATCCAAAATTAAATCTAGAATCGGCTTCCTATTTCGCAACAAAGCCTCCTTCACTCATGCTGCCAAACATACCCTCGTAAAACTGACTATCCTACTGATTCTTGACTTCGGCGGTGTCATTTACAAAATAGCATCTAACACTCTACTCAACAAACTGGATGTAGTCTATCACAGTGCCATCCGTTTTGTCACCAAAGCCCCATATACTACCCACCATTACGACCTGTACGCTCTTGTTGCCTGGCCCTCGCTTCATATTCGTCGCCAAACCCACTGGCTCCAGGTCATCTATAAGTCTTTGCTAGGTAAAGCTCTGCCTTATCTCAGCTCACTGGTCACCATAGGAACACCCACCCGTAGCACGCGATCCAGCAGGTATATCTCACTGGTCATCCCCAAAGCCAACACTTCCTTTGGCCGCCTTTCCTTCCAGTTCTCTGCTGCCAATGACTGGAACGAACTGCAAAAGTCACTGAAGTTGGAGACTGATATCTCCCTCACTAGCTTTAAGCATTGGCTGTCAGAGCAGCTTACCGATCATTGCACCTGTACATAGCCCATCTTTAAATTGTCCATCCAACTACCTACCTCATCCCCATATTTGTTTTTGTTTTTCTGCTCTTTTGCACACCAGTATTTCTACTTGCACATCCTCTTCTGCACATCTATCACTCCAGTGTCAATTGCTCAATTGTAATTACTTCGCCACTAAGTCCTATTTATTGCCTACCTCCTTACTTCATTTGCACACACTGTATACAGATTTTCTATTGTGTTATTGACTGTACGTTTGTTCATTCCATGTGTAACTGTGTGTTGTTTTTTGTCCAACTGCTTTGGTTTATCTTGACCAGGTTGCAGTTGTAAATGAGAACTTGCTCTCAACTGGCCTACCTGGTTAAATAAAGGTGAAATAAAGGTGAAATAAATAAAAAAGTAGGGTTGGTCCTGGTCAGTCCCCGGATGGGAGAATAGATGCTGCTGGAAGTGGTGTTGGACGGCCAGTAGGAGGCACTCTTTCCTAAAAAATTATACCCCAGAGCAGTGATTGGGAGACATTGCCCTGTGTAGGGTCCTGTCTTTCGGAGGGGATGTTAAATGGGTGTCCTGACTCTCTGAGGTCATTAAAGATCCCATGGTGTTTATTGTAAGAGTAGGGGTGTTAACCCTGGTGTCCTGGATAAATTCCCAGTCTGGCCCTCATATGGTCACCTAATCATCCCCAGTTTACAATTGCCTCCTCTCACCTGTAACTGTTCCCCAGGTTGTTGCTGTAAATGAGAATGTGTTCTCAGTCAATTTACATGGTAAAATAAATATAAAGTGTTGGTCCCATGTTTCCTGAGCTGAAATAAAAGATCCCAGAAATGTTCCATACACACAAAAATATTATTTCTCCAAAATGTTGTGCACAAATTTGTTAGCATCCCTGTTAGTGAGCATTTATCCTTTGCCAAGATATTCCATCCACCTGACAGGTGTAGCTTATCAAGAAGCTAATTAAACACCATGATCATTACTAAGGTGCACCTTGTGCTGGGGACAATAAAAGGCCACTCAAAAATGTACCGATTTGTTACACAAAACACAATGCCACAGATGTCTCAAGTTTTGAGGGAGTCTGTAATTGACATGTTGACTGCAGGAATGTCCACCAGAGCTGTTGCCAGGGAACTGAATGTAGGGCTGTTGAGTCTTGACCGCAGTCAAATTCGACATGACCATTGAGTCTTGGTAATCTCATTTTATGCACTCTGGACATGTGAATTTATTTAAATTGACCGATTTCCTTGT
This sequence comes from Salmo trutta, assembly GCF_901001165.1. Lineage (NCBI taxonomy): Eukaryota > Metazoa > Chordata > Actinopteri > Salmoniformes > Salmonidae > Salmo > Salmo trutta. The sequence continues at coordinate 2,362,788 of NC_042972.1, read as the reverse complement.
AATGAAATTTAGCTCAGTAAAATCGTTGGAATTGTTGCACGTTGCGTTTATATTTTTGTTCAGTATAGATGCAGGAAAGCGTGTGCAAGGCGGTACTGAATGTAACACTGTCTGTCACCTTGACTACTCCAGTTTGTATCTGGACCTGTGCAACGTTGTAAAATTTCATTCGTAGGCTAGAGTATCATGCAGTAACATAAACCTGTAGATGTTACACTGAACTGGGTGAATATGAAGGACCAGTATCCTAAACCCATCACTGTTACACTGAACTGGGTGAATATGAAGGACAGTATCCTAAACCCATCACTGTTACATTGAACTGGGTGAATATGAAGGACAGTATCCTAAACCCATCACTGTTACATTGAACTGTAACAGAAATAAGGCCACGCTCAAAACAGTCGTCCTCCCATATCCTAAAACAGCACCGACTGCTGCTGATGCTCGCTACCTGTAAAGATCTGTGTCCACCTACTCAAGGTTTTATAACGCTGGAAACCAGAACACTTTGAAGGTCCTGCAACTCTGCAGAAGCGCCACAAGACACCGCCGAGTCCGAGCTGTAGATGGATAATTCACTAACTTTCTCTGCATTGTTGACAATGTTTAATAACATGTCCTCTCCATCCATCTAGTGGTGGGGATAGAGGTGTTTAACATGTCCTCTCCATCCATCTAGTGGTGGGGATAGAGGTGTTTAACATGTCCTCTCCATCCATCTAGTGGTGGGGATAGAGGTGTTTAACATGTCCTCTCCTCTCCATCCATCTAGTGGTGGGGATAGAGGTGTTTAACATGTCCTCTCCATCCATCTAGTGGTGGGGATAGAGGTGTTTAACATGTCCTCTCCATCCATCTAGTGGTGGGGATAGAGGTGTTTAACATGTCCTCTCCATCCATCTAGGTGTGGGGATAGAGGTGTTTAACATGTCCTCTCCATCCATCTAGTGGTGGGGATAGAGGTGTTTAACATGTCCTCTCCATCCATCCATCTAGTGGTGGGGATAGAGGTGTTTAACATGTCCTCTCCATCCATCCATCTAGTGGTGGGGATAGAGGTGTTTAACATGTCCTCTCCATCCATCTAGTGGTGGGGATAGAGGTGTTTAACATGTCCTCTCCATCCATCCATCTAGTGGTGGGGATAGAGGTGTTTAACATGTCCTCTCCATCCATCTAGTGGTGGGGATAGAGGTGTTTAACATGTCCTCTCCGTCCATCTAGTGGTGGGGATAGAGGTGTTTAACATGTCCTCTCCATCCATCTAGTGGTGGGGATAGAGGTGTTTAACATGTCCTCTCCATCCATCTAGTGGTGGGGATAGAGGTGTTTAACATGTCCTCTCCATCCATCTAGTGGTGGGGATAGAGGTGTTTAACATGTCCTCTCCATCCATCTAGTGGTGGGGATAGAGGTGTTTAACATGTCCTCTCCGTCCATCTAGTGGTGGGGATAGAGGTGTTTAACATGTCCTCTCCATCCATCTAGTGGTGGGGATAGAGGTGTTTAACATGTCCTCTCCATCCATCTAGTGGTGGGGATAGAGATTTACATCACATGAACTCCTTTCTCTTAAGCCCTTAATGTCATTCAGCGTATGACTACCTATTAACTTTATAGTGCAGTACCTTTTGCGAGGACCATAGGACCCATAAGTCCATAGGGCTCTGGTAAAAACTAGTTCACTAGTCTGTTAGGAAAAGAGTGGGATGCACATTCTTGCCAGATGGTGTTGTCTGGCTACGCAGCCACATTGCCAAGCGCCCAGCCTAGGCCACAAATATTTCTTCTTAGCCACATGGCAAAATGTGTAGAATAGCAGGAAGTTATCTATTTTCCCTATTTATAATTTTTTTGGGTCCCACCCAGACTTTTGCCAGTCAACCTACACAACAAATGTTTACCTACTGTACACTACGGTTAGATTGTCACGGACGTCGTATGGATTTGACCAAAACGCAGCGGACACTCTGGACGGTACTCCCCAGCCTGGTGCCAAGGTCCTGCCCCATCCAGAATCTCTTCCCATGTCCATGACTCCACAGAGCTCTGCTGCTGCTCCTTCCTCCGCTGCTTGGTCCGTTTGTGGTGGGTAGTTCTGTCACGGGCGTCGTATGGATTTGACCAAAACGCGGCGGGAATATCTCTCTCGGTTCCGGACTGTGGGCCGTCTCTCTCGGTTCCGGACTGTGGGCCGTCTCTCTCGGTTCCGGACTGTGGGCCGTCTCTCTCGGTTCCGGACTGTGGGCCGTCTCTCTCGGTTCCAGACTGTGGGCCGTCTCTCTCAGTTCCGGACTGTGGGCCGTCTCTCTCGGTTCCGGACTGTGGGCCGTCTCTCTACGGGGCACTGTCGCCGGACACTCTGGACGAGGCACTGTCGCCGGACACTCTGGACGAGGCACTGTCGTCGGACACTCTGAACAGGGCACTGTTGCTGGAAGCTCTGGACGGGGACTGCGCACTGAAGGCCTGATGCGTGAGGCTGGCTTAGGAAGCACCAGACTAGGGACACGCACCACAGGGCTAGTGCGAGGAGCAGGAGCAGGACGAGCTGGACTGGGCTGACGCACTGGAGGCCTGGTGCGTGGGGCTGGCTTTGGAAGCACCAGACTAGAGACATGCACCTCAGTGCGAGGAGCAGGAACAGGATACACCGGGCCATGAGTAGGCACTGGAGGTCTGGAGCGCACCTCCTGCACAACCCGTCCTGGCTGGATGGTAATAGTAGCCCTGTACGAGCGGAGTGCTGGCACAGGGCGAACTGGGCTATGCAGAGGCCTGATGGCTGCCGTGCGTAGAGCAGGCGTAGGGTAGCCTGGGCCTAGGAGGCGCACTGGTGGCCAGATGTGCTGCGCAGGCATCCTCCTCCCAGGCTGGATGCCCACTCTAGCACGGCACTTGCGAGGGGCTGGGATCGCTCACACCGGACTGAGCGTGCGCATGGGCGAGATCGTGCGCACTTCCGCATACACCGGCGCTCTCCACTCCAAACACTCCCCATAATAAGCACAGGGAGTTGGCTTAGGGATCACCCTTGGCCCAGCCAAACTACCCGTGTGCCCCTCAAATATTTTTTTGCTGCCTCTCGCACTTGCCTCTCGGTGCGTATAATGCCTCATAATAGCACCGCTCCACCTTGGCTGCCTCCAGCTCCTCCTTAGGGCGCCGGTACTCCCCAGCCTGGTGCCAAGGTCCTGCCCCATCCAGAATCTCTTCCCATGTCCATGACTCCACAGAGCTCTGCTGCTGCTCCTTCCTCCGCTGCTTGGTCCGTTTGTGGTGGGTAGTTCTGTCACGGGCGTCGTAAGGATTTGACCAAAACGCAGCGGGAATGTGTATACTCATCTTCTTTTTAATAGGCAGAAAGAAGGAAAACCGAAACAAGACACACGTATACAAAAACAACGAGGCACACAGCTAAACAAGAAACAACTCTAAACAAACACCCCTCTCAAAACAGAACATGGCCCAACAAAACCCGAACCACATAAAACAAACACCCCCTGCCACGTCCTGACCAAACTACAATAACAAATAATCCCTTATACTGGTCAGGACGTGACATAGATACTCTGAGATGATCCAATCACAAATTTCACACACCTTATTTTTACATCACCACAAATGACTTTAATGGATGAAGTCTTAGACTGAAGTACACTACCATTCAAAAGTTTGGGGCCACTTAGAAATGTCCCTTAAAAAAAAGCACAATTTGTGTCCATTAAAATAACATGAAATTGATCAGAAATACAGTGTAGACATTGTTAATGTTGTAAATGACTATTGTAGCTGGAAACGGCTGATTTTTTATGGAATATCTACATAGGAGTACAGAGGCCCATTATCAGCAACCATCACTCCTGTGTTCCAATGGCACGTTGTGTTAGCTAATCCAAGTTTATCACTTTAAAAGGCTAATTGATCATTAGAAAACCCTTTTGCAATTATGTTAGCACAGCTGAAAACTGTTGTCCTGATTAAAGAAGCAATATGTAACGGCTTGTCTGTTGTGTGGCGGAAAGAAGCGCAGGAAGCAGCGAACACTGTGTGGTAATTTTAATAAACCACAAGCACAAAATAAAAGGTTTCCCAACAACAGGGAAAATACACTCGACAAGCACAGACGAACAAAACGCAGTCGACACACAGAAAGACAATCCCGCACAATAGGGAGCGGGCCAGCTGAACTAAATAGCCCTCCTAATGACTAACTCAGGGCAGGTGAGAAAACATAAAAAAAGGGAAAAACAAAAAGGGAATCGGTGGTAACTAATAGGCCGGTGACGACGACCGCCGAGCGCCACCCGAGCAGGAGGGGGCGCCACCGTCGGTAGGAATCGTGACACAATAAAACTGGCCTTCTTTAGTCTAGTTGAGTATCTGGAGCATCAGCATTTGTGGGTTTGATTACAGGCTCAAAATGGCCAGAAACAAAGAACTTTCTTCTGAAACTCGTCAGTCTATTCTTGTTCTGAGAAATGAAGGCTATTCCATGCGAGAAATTGCCAAGAAACTGAAGATATCGTACAACGCTGTGTACTACTCCCTTCACAGAACAGCTGTGTTGTTACCTACCCTCACCACCTGGGGGCGGCCTGTCAGGAAGTCCAGGATCCAGTTGCAGAGGGAGGTGTTTAGTCCCAGGATCCTTAGCTTAGTGATGAGCTTTGAGGGCACTATGGTGTTGAACGCTGAGCTGTAGTCAATGAACAGCATTCTCTCACAAGTGTTCCTTTTGTCCAGGTGGGAAAGGGCAGTGTGGAGTGCAATAGAGATTGCATCATCTGCGGATCTGCCGGGGCGGTATGCAAATTGGAGTGGGTCTAGGGTTTCTGGGATAATGGTGTTGATGTGAGCCATGACCAGCCTTTCAAAGCATTTCATAGCTACAGACGTGAGTGCTACGGGTCAGTAGTCATTTAGGCAGGTTACCTTAGTGTTCTTGGGCACAGGGACTATGGTGGTCTGCTTGAAACATGTTGGTATTACAGACTCGGACAGGGAGAGGTTGAAAATGTCAGTGAAGACACTTGCCAGTTGGTCAGCGTATGCTCTAAGTACACGTCCTGGTAATCTGTCTGGCCCTGCGGCCTTGTGAATGTTGACCTGTTTAAAGGTCTTACTCACATAGGCTGCGGAGAGCGTGATCACACAGTCTTCCGTTACAGCTGCATGTTTCAGTTTTATTTGCCTCGAAGCGAGCATAGAAGTAGTTTAGCTCGTCTGGTAGGCTCTTGTCACTGGGCAGCTCTCGGCTGTGCTTCCCCATGTAGTCTGTAATAGTTTGCAGGCCCTGCCACATCCAACGAGCGTCAGAGCCGGTGTAGTGCGATTCGATCTTAGTCCTGTATTGATGCTTTGCCTGTTTGAAGGGTTCGTCAGACGGCATAGCGGGATTTCTTATAAGCTTCCGGGTTAGAGTCCCGCTCCTTGAAAGCGGCAGCTCTAGCCTTTAGCTCAGTGCGAATGTTGCCTGTAATTCATGGCTTCTGGTTGGGGTATGTACGTGCGGTCACTGGTGGGATGACATCATCGATGCACTTATTGATAAACCCAGTGACTGATGTGGCGTACTCCTCAATGCCATCGGGGGAATCCCGGAACATATTCCAGTCTGTGCTAGAAAAACAGTCCTGTAGTTTAGCATCTGCTTCATCTGACCACTTTTTTGTTTATCTAGTCACTGGTACTTCCTGCTTTAGTTTTTGCTTGTAATCAGGAATCATGAGGATGTAATTAAGGTCAGATTTGCCAAATGGAGGGTGAGGGAGAGCTTTGTATGCATCTCTGTGTGTGGAGTAAAGGTGGTCCAGAGTTCTTTTCCCTCTGGTTGCACATTTAACATGCTGGTAGAAATTTGGTAAAACGGATTTAAGTTTCCCTGCATTAAAGTCCCTGGCTACTAGGAGCCCCTCCCCTGGGTGAGCGTTTTCTTGTTTGCTTATGGCGGAACACAGCTCATTCAATGCTGTCTTAGCGCCAGCCTCTGACTGTGGTGGTACAGCTACAAAGAATACAGATGAAAACTCTCTCGGTAGGTAGTGTGGTCTACAGCTTATCATGAGAAACTCAACCTCAGGCGAGCAATAGCTCGAGACTTCCTTAGATTTCGTGCACCAGCTGTTGTTTACAAAAAATACATAGACCGCCGTCCCTTGTCTTAACAGACGCAGCTGTTCTATCCTGCCGGTACATCGTATAACCAGCCAGCTGTATGTTGACGTTGTTGTTATTCAGCCACGACTCCGTGAAGCATAAGATATTACACCTCGCTCTCTGTGGTCCAGACCTGTTAGAGAACATGGTTTGGGGAAACACCTCGCTCTCTGTGGTCCAGACCTGTTAGAGAACATGGTTTGGGGAAACACCTCGCTCTCTGTGGTCCAGACCTGTTAGAGAACATGGTTTGGTGGAAACACCTCGCTCTCTGTGGTCCAGACCTGTTAGAGAACATGGTTTGGTGGAAACACCTCGCTCTCTGTGGTCCAGACCTGTTAGAGAACATGGTTTGGGGAAACACCTCGCTCTCTGTGGTCCAGACCTGTTAGAGAACATGGTTTGGGGGAAACACCTCGCTCTCTGTGGTCCAGACCTGTTAGAGAACATGGTTTGGGGGAAACACCTCGCTCTCTGTGGTCCAGACCTGTTAGAGAACATGGTTTGCATCCCAAACTGCAACCTATTCTCTATGTAGCCTTATGGGATCTGGTCAACAGTAGTGCACTATAAAGGGAATAGGACCCTGGTCTAAAGTAGTACCACTATATAGGGAATAGGGCTCTGGTCTATAGTAGTGTACTATATAGGGAATAGGGCTCTGGTCTATAGTAGTACACTATAAAGGGAATAGGGTGCCATTTGTGACGTGGATGGACTCTGATCACAGCCTGGTTTCTGAGTGATAGGACTGAGAGGCTGAGAGGCTGAGAGGCTGAGAGGCTGAGAGGCTGAGAGGCTTAGTGGCTGACAGGCTGAGTGGCTGAGAGGCTGAGTGGCTGAGAGGCTGACAGGCTGAGAGGCTGAGTGGCTGAGAGGCTGAGAGGCTGAGAGGCTGAGAGGCTGAGAGGCTGAGAGGAGGAGAGGCTGAGAGGCTGAGAGGCTGAGAGGCTGAGAGGAGGAGAGGCTGAGAGGCTGAGAGGCTGAGAGGCTGAGTGGCTGAGTGGCTGAGAGGCTGACAGGCTGAGTGGCTGAGTGGCTGAGTGGCTGACAGGCTGACAGGCTGACAGGCTGACAGGCTGACAGGCTGAGAGGCTGAGAGGCTGAGTGTCTGAGAGGATGACAGGCTGAGTGGCTGAGTGGCTGAGTGGCTGAGAGGCTGAGAGGCTGACAGGCTGAGTGGCTGACAGGCTGAGTGGCTGAGAGGCTGAGAGGCTGACAGGCTGAGTGGCTGAGAGGCTGAGAGGCTGACAGGCTGAGAGGCTTACAGGCTGACAGGCTGCTACTCTCAACAGTTTTTACACTCCTTTATTAGATATGATCAATGATGTCGGAGAGGAGAGGAGAGGAAAGGAGAGAAGAGGAGAGGAGGCTCTATATCAGCAGTAGATTAAGTCTGATCTGCAGTACAACTGGTAAACAGGGATTTGCAGAAAGTGATTTAGCATTGATTACCCTGCCTACTGCAACCATGGACTAACTGCATTATACAGGCATTATTGATAGGCTGACGTGTCTGTGCTGTACTATAGTGTACAATCATGTACTGTAGTGTACTATACTGTACCATAGTGTACAATCATGTACTATAGTGTACAATACTGTGCTATAGTGTACAATCATGTACTCTAGTATACTATACCGTACAGTAGTGTGCTATGCTGTACTATAGTGTACAATAATGTACTGTAGTGTACTATACTGTACTATAGTTTACAATCATGTACTATAGTGTGCTATACTGTACTGTAGTGTACTATACTGTGCTATAGTGTACAATCATGTAATATAGTGTACAATCATGTACTATAGTGTACTATATTGTACTATAGTGTATAATTATGTACTATAGTGTACTATAGTGTACTATACTGTACTATAGTGTACAATCATGTACTATAGTGTACTATGCTGTAGTGTACTATACAGTACTATAGTGTACAATCATGTACTAGACTGTACTATACTGAACTGCAGTGTACTATACTGTACTATAGTGTACAATCACGTACTATAGTGTACAATGTACTATAGTGTAAAATTATGTACTATAGTGTACTATAGTGTACTATAGTGTACTATACTGTACTATAGTGTACAATCATGTACTATAGTGTACTATGCTGTAGTGTACTATACAGTACTATAGTGTACAATCATGTACTGTAGTGTACTATACTGTACTATAGTGTACAATCATGTACTATAGTGTACTATACAGTACTATAGTGTACAATCATGTACTGTAGTGTACTATACTGTACTATAGTGTACAATCATGTACTACAGTGCACTATACAGTACTGTAGTGTACTATACTGTACTATAGTGTACAATCATGTGCTATAGTGTACTATACAGTACTGTAGTGTACTACACTGTACTATAGTGTACAATCATGTACTATAGTGTACAATCGTGTACTATACTGTACTATACTGTACTATAGTGCTGTAGTGTACAATCATGTACTATACTGTAGTGTACTATACTGTAGTGTACTGTGCTGTACTATAGTGTACTATACTATAATATAGTGTACTACACTGTACTATAGTGCTATAGTGTACAATCATGTACTATAGTGTACTATACTGTAGTGTACAATACTGTACTATAGTGTACTATACTGCACTGTAGTGTACTATACTGTAGTGTAGTGTACTATACTGTACTATACTGTACTATAGTGTACAATCATGTACTATAGTGTACTATACTGTAGTGTACTATACTGTACTATAGTGTACTATACTGTACTGTAGTATACTATATGGTAGTGTACTGTAGTGTAGTGTACTATACTGTACTATAGTGTACAATCATGTACTATAGTATACTATGCTATAGTGTACTATACTGTACTGCTATAGTGTGCAATCATGTACTATAGTGTACTATTCTCTAGTGTACTATACTGTACTATAGTGTACTATACTGTACTATAGTGTACTATACTGTACTGTAGTGCTATAGTGTACAATCATGTACTATAGTGTACTATACTGTACTATAGTGTACTATACTGTACTATAGTGTACAATCATGTACTATAGTATACTATACTGTAGTGTACTGTACTGTAGTGTACTATACTGTACTATAGTGTACAATCATGTACTGTAGTGTACTATACTGTACTATAGTGCTGTAGTGTACAATCATGTATTATAGTGTACTATACTGTAGTGTACTGTACTATAGTGTACTATACTGTACTGTAGTGTACTATACTGTAGTGTAGTGTACTATACTGTAGTGTAGTGTACAATCATGTACTATAGTGTACTATACTGTAGTGTAGTGTACTATACTGTAGTGTACAATCATGTACTATAGTGTACTACACTGTAGTGTAGTGTACTATACTGTACTATAGTGTACTATACTGTACTGTAGTGTACAATCATGTACTATAGTATACTATACTGTAGTGTAGTGTAGTGGAGAGTCTAGATGGTCATACCATGGTGGGGGGGTGTTATAAGATGGTCTAAAGTAGTGCACTATATAGGGAATAGGGCTCTGGTCTATAGTAGTGCACTATATAGGGAATAGGGCTCTGGTCTATAGTAGTGTACTATATAGGGAATAGGGCTCTGGTCTATAGTAGTGCACTATATAGGGAATAGGGCCCTGGTCTATAGTAGTACCACTATATAGGGAATAGGGCCCTGGTCTAAAGTAGTGTACTATATAGGGGAATAGGGTTCTGGTCTAAAGTAGTACACTATATAGGGAATAGGGCTCTGGTCTATAGCAGTGCACTATATAGGGAATAGGGTGCCATTTGGAATACAGCCCTGTACACTGTCCTGCCCCGCTGCATCATAACATTTAAATACCTCTAATATCTCTATTTGTCTGAAATTATATATTTTTGTTGTATTTCATTTTTAAAAAATGTTTTCACTTTGTCGTTATGGTGTTTTTTATGTTGTAGATGGGAGAGAAAAAAACAACATGTTTAATCCATTTTGAAATCAGTCTGTATAACAACATGTGGAGTCCAGTCCAGGGCTGTGAGTACTTCCAGAAGGCCCTGTCCGTTTCATTGACTTGAATTACAGTATATTATTCCAGCGCGAATTACCAAATAAAAATATGTCAAAACTTCATTTATTAATGCATCTTTAAATCTAATGGATGTCGACTGGCATCTGGTCCATGTGGATGAGAGGGGCGGGGCAGGCAGATTGGAGCAGCGGTGGGGTTTGTAGTAGGTTGTTGGAGGGAGGGAGAGGGGGGTGGCGATGTAGCAGACTGCGTTACACGGTGGAATAAACAGACTCGTCTTCTCGGGACTGACTGATTCTGCTGAGTATGCTGCCCCTGTCGGCTCTGTGACGAGGGTCGTCCTCCAGCTGCCCTCTCCGCTCCTTTCTTGCTGTGACGACGGTACAGGATTCACTCACTCGTTCGGACTGCCCTCTGCTCGCTGTTCCTCTCC